>NC_136506.1:1360000-1377500 GCF_053919585.1 Euprymna scolopes
AGCCTGATTGAGGCATAAATCAGAGGAACCCGGATATTGTAGTTGGAAATAAAAAGACCAAGGAATGCCGAATTAATCATGTAGATTGCCCAAGTGACATTAACTTTGCAGAGGAAACCATAAGGTAAAGATCAAAACGAAACAAATCTACGCAATTTGCCAGAGAATTTAAGGAATATAAAACCCGAGGAAAACAATATATTACCAGTAAAAGCACTAAGGACTGTCCACAAGAACCTGAAAAATATTGTAAGGGAAGCAACCAAAACAATTATTTTCAAGTATTTATGGACGGCTTTAAGTGATAAAATATTATTGTTGATAACAATTTAATTTTCAATATCGTAATTTATATCCCGGAAAAAATATAATGAAATTCTTTCTACTGAATTCCTCTTTATTCTTGGAAATATTAATGTTTAATTCTAAAAGTCAGCATTATTTAAATTTTACCTAAATCCTTGAATTAACTTTATCGAAACTTAATTTCGATTTCAAATTTTTGTATTGAATGAGAAACTAAAATCACTTTTTTTTAATATTACCAGTTCGTAAAATCAGCTATGCACAAAGAAATTTTATTAACTCTGAACTCAGAATTGTTTTAATTACGTGGTTTAGAAATGATATTGTTCTTCTAGATCGGATATGCGCTGCTGTACGACTCATGCTCATTACCGATCCAAGTTATGGCAACAGCACTATTGCCAGTACTCTCAAAATGCATTGCTGCATTGATACGAATAACAGGGACGTGCCCAGGGTGATGACATAAAGTGTCCGCCCATGGGTATATTTTCTGGTCTGATTTCAAGTGAGACATGTTAGTTAGTAAATACTGCTAGTATATTTGTCCCAGTGTTAAATGAGATCCGGTTTAAAAATGGCTGTAGTTTTTTTTATAAGTATGGCTTCTAGTAATTTTAGTCGTCGTGTGCAGTTGTTAAGATTTCGAAATTTAGTATATTTAGTTAAAATATTTCTAATGTCGGACGACTGTAGGTTTTTATCGTGGGATGTTAGGTGTTGTTTTATGGGGCTTTTGTCAGCTAAACGATAGGTTAGTCATGAGGAGAGTGTTGTTGTTGAGTGGCCTAGGTACGCGTTGTATTAGCTTTTAGAGTGGATTCGGAGACATTCTTCGAAGGAGCAAATAAATTAATACACTAGATAAGTTTGGTTTAGTGTAGTGTTCGTATTTTTATTGTTTTAAATTATTAAATTTGAAGTTTTAAATTTAGTATAATATATTATTAGTTTTATCTGTTTGTTTTGGTCGGTGGGTTTGGTGTATCTTTTAATTAGACTTGTTATTTTTTCGTCTGTTTTAAAATTAGTGTTTAATTCGTTTTTATAGTATACTTTGATGGTGTCGTTTTTTGTTAGGGTTAAGGTTTATGTTTTTGTTGTGGAATGAGTTTAAATAGAGAAAATCGACGATTTTATTGGGAAATTTAGTTTATTAAGGCTTGTTTTATGTTTGTTAATTCTTTGGAAAATATTTGTCGGGTTGATGCTATATTGTGTAAACGGTGGATCAATTTTTTTATAAGGGCAGTTTTATGTTTTTCTGGGCATTCACTATGGTAATTTAGGAATATTGCGTTATTGTTGGTAGGTCCGACATTAGAAATATCTTAATTAAACATACTAAATTTCGATAGCTTAACAACTGCACACGACGACTAAAATTACTAGAAACCATACTTATAAAAAAAACTACAGCCATTTTTAAACCGGATCTCATTTAACACCGGAACAAATATACTAAGAGTATTTAATAACTAACATGAAACTAATTAATAAATTATAAAACAGGAAAATTGAAACTAAAAATAAAATAAAATTAAAATCATTCGCCCCAACCCTCCTACACCCACCTTTATAGCCAATTAAAATAAAAATTATACCAAACCTCATAGGAAAAAAAAAAGGAAAAGAAAACAATAACAATTGCTCCTGACGATAATTGGATGCACTGATAAAAACCGCCTGAGGAAAGTATGGCCGAACAACGACTTTTGGACGCCATTCTATATAATATGTCTGCCAAAATTAAAAAGATAACTCGGCAAATGCAAAAGATATTCAGGAAGACCGGAAAAAGAAATAACTCTGTCATGTACAATCGGACGTACTTAAATAATGACTTTTTGCGAAAATATACACACACACACACACACACACACACACACACACACACACATATATATATATATATATATATATATATATATTATGTATTCCTTATACTAGAATGAAGTAATTAAAATGAAAAGTATTACAGTATAACCCTGGGATATGACATTAAAAATTAGTAAGAAAATACAGTACAATATATAATACATACGTGTATATAATCAAATAACATTATAAATAACACCGTAAGGCGGGACAAATACCGTAACCAAGGACCGAAAAAACATCCTATTCCACATCGTAATTTGTAAAAAATGTATCCTAGGGCCATCGTATCCCGAGGTTCTACTGTAGTTATCTTTGGATTATATTAGATACATATAAAAGCTATGAAATGTAAGTTATAAATCTTAGTGAATGGCTCCAATAAGATTAGTAGTCACCCGATTGAAAGTAGGCTTGTTTTCTTGTTTTTTTTTTTGTTGTTGTCTATATAAAAAGGCGATAGTGATAGGGAAACAATATCGCCTTTGTTATCAGCAATATTAGATTTAAGAGAGTTTTTCATAAGCAAAACTTTGTATTTTCGACTCTACCAAATCTGACCCGAAAAAAAAACAAACAAAAACTTACGTAAAAAGAGAGAAATAAAAGAGATACAAATACTACCCAACAATAAAAAGGGTGTGGTGAAAAAACAATATATATTTCTATCTTACTTTAAGCATCGCCTATCCCCGGCATTCACACCCTCTTTATCCAAGGCTTTCTTTATCTAAGTCCTTTTCTCATATTTTGTCTGGTTTGCATTGTCTTTCTCTCATATTATTTCTATTTTGTACTTATTTACCTGTCACTCTATAGAGGATAATTGCATTGGCACCCAAAATTAACACAGATTAGTCTTTTTTCCGTAAGGATCAGATCCGTTTTGATTGAAATATAATGCTAGTTTTGTGCAGTTCTAGGAGCTCTACCTTCCCAACTTTGGCCTTCTCTTTTTGAGAAGGGATTAGTTCATCGCTAATCGGCCGAGGCGCCTTAATTGGGGAACGTCGACGGGGCGGTCCAGGACTTTTGGCAGATAAGATTGACTCTCCCCGTAGGCGATAACTTCCGGATCTCATGCTCCCACCCTGGTGTCACAGTTCTTGCAGCAGGAGAAAACGAAATACCCCCCTACGAGAATGAAGTTAAATGAAAAATCGTTTTCTATGTAGAAGATATCTAGCTCTCACAAAAGTATACTTTGGATGAGACAAATTGATAGGAGTAACCAGATTCATGAAAATTATTTTAAAAATTAATCTGATGAATATACCCGGTAAACCAATACAAGACCTATACTAAATACAAAAATGCACATAAAGGAAGGATTAGAACCTTTAAAATGTCTCATGGTTATAATATCTTAAATAGCAGGTGAATATCTGGCAGTCTTCACCATAAGCAGCAAAACCAAATAAAAACAATATTTGATAGCAAGTGGTTATTAGTTCATGTAATAAAAACTGTTTCGCATATTGTTATTATAAGGTATTACTTTAACTTTAGTTTTACTTACATGATTGTTATTTATGTGCCATGAATTAACTTTGATATGATATCCCTACTTTGTTATTCGATATGCAGCAACCATTCATTCCACACGACACAAGAACAAATAAAACATTTATAATTGCTTTCGCAAGAATCTGTGGTTACCGAGCCTGAAACATCGACCATCATCTAAACCCTCACTTCTAACGTTAATAATAACCCCAAACTTTAATTTCCAACTTAAACTTACCTAATATTTAAGCATAAATCTTAATCTATAACTCCAATTCCTAACTTAAATTGCTACACCAAACTCGAACCCTAAATTTCATAGAAGAGACCATGCGACACATAATATAAAAACCTTCGTACAAATAGGACACTTTTGATGATACAAAGCCCACTACACGAGATAATCCCAAATGTGTTTTTCTAGGAACGACTCCAGCCAGTACATGAGGCCCCATGAATAGTTTGCAGCTGGAGTAGGCTGAGAGAGAGAGAGAGAGAGAGAGAGAGAGAAAGAGAGAGAGAACTGGACAACTCAAGTATCTGCTATTTCATGTCATCTCCTTGAATAATTTTTAAACATTATTTTGTTAATAAAAATTGCCCCCTGCAAGGCATAAAACCATTCGAAGGAGCGGAAAATATCTTTTCCCAGTCAAAAACTAGTCAGCAATAAGTGTTATCTGAGACCTATTTCTCTGGGGAGTATGTTTATTCTGATTAGAAAAGATCAACGCCTGCAAAAAATAATTAAATAAGACCTGCCGTTTGATCACTAGCTGCCTTAAACCAACTAATTTGAACAACCTGCAACCCATCCCTGGTATTGCCTATTAATATGTGAGACGAAAAAGTGGCAGCGGAGTAGGGATCACAAGATTTATTTATGAGGAACGCCATCTCGTTCATGAAAGTAAACCAACGATCTAATGACTGGAGTTGAGTTGAACTCTTAATAACATCCCAGAAAGAGACATGTCTAGAGTTGTGTTACTCAAATGGCTAGAGAATGCGTTCCTAAAGTTCAAAGCACCTTAGCTCTGGTGCTAAACATCCAAACACCTGAGACACAAGAATGAATCGGTTCAAAATTAGCTATTTCTAGATAAATCTAAAAAACTGAGTCTTTGAATATGAAGATCTGATGAAATATAGTTCCCGACCGATGTAGTTGCAAAATCTCACAGGCTACAGTAGAACCCCGGGATGTGACATTAAAATTAGTAAAAGTTTATAATACACATGCATATAATCAAATAACAATATAAATAACACCGTAGTGTGGGGGAAATGCAGTAACCAGGGCCTGGAAAAAACATTGTCTTCCACATCGAACGCTGAAAAAAACGTATTTAAGGGCCACAGTAGCCCAGAGTTATACTGTACAACAAAAATGCAAAAAAAGTAGGAAAAGTAAAGCTCCGAAGACACGTAAAGAATAATGCCTTAGCTGCGACCTGAAAAACAGCAATTATTGACTCTTTGTCAGAACCATCATTCACTGTAATTGAAAACTAAAAAAACAAAATAAAGGAAACGAGAAATGGGAACCTGCCAAAATTAAAACCAAACTTCACTTTTTATTTTATACGGTAAGGTTGATGTTGAGCTACAAAACAGCCAATCTCCCCCTTTTTTCAGAAACATCGCTCATAAAATGTAAGAACTAAAATACAAAAGAAAGAAAGGGAGGGTAAGGAGACTGTCAAAAGTAAAACTAAAATCTACTTTCTATTCTCCTTATTCTATATTCTATCAGCCATAAAAAGTACATGATCATATAATCAATATTTGCCTTCTTAAATGTGCAACGTTTATACTGAGAAACCCTGTATATTTGCTGAAAAAGTATTAGTAATTCCGGATGAGACTATATTTACCAAACCTTTACTTGCGCTGAAATGTAAGGTTAAATTTGATCCTAAACTAATAGATATTAGGACTCCTCAATAACTTATATTCGCCTCTCTGCTGTGTGAAAGAATAGGGTATAAATACACAAAAAATGTTTCCATGTTTGCTGTGAAAAAGGCAGGCTACCACTATAGGACAAGTAAACTTCATTCATTGCTAGCACCAATATGTGTTATATTATACTTAATTACCGTAAACATCAAAGGATCAAAATAAAATGATGTCATATTTATCGATTATGTAAATCAATAAATTACAGCTGTTGTTTGTCTCTACACCAACACATCTCCTCTTATCAATACCAAAAGGCTCCAAGGATAAGGATTAATGAGTTTGCGAGGTAGACGGTGAGAAAACACCTCGGGAATTGATAATGTAAGGTGAAAATCAGCAAAATTTGATTATTTAATAAGACGGCTCGACAAGACTGAACATTTGGGAGTGCTGGAGTATAAGATATGACTGAGCGATTAGATTGGGTTGACCTTCTTCTAAAGGGTTGAGGGTATCGGATTGACAGTTCCTGGCTGCTGTTCCCGACTGGTAGTAAAGGAGCCCTAACTCTTTGGTAACGCTTAGAGCGGCTGCTCCATCAACAGTTGAATAATATCGGGTTGTTTGTAGTGCCATGACGCGCATGGAAAGAGACCCTGCACTCATCCCCGGTGGGCTTTCCTGAGGCCACAATCCTAATTGGAGAAAGGTCAGCTGATGGTCTACTTGTGATGCATGTCTGAAGCTCCGCATAACCTCTTGTTAGCTCCCCCTTACCGAAACTCTTAAAAAAAATATGACGACAGTACAATCTAAAAATAAGCTTAAACCAGGATTAGGGACAAACAAATTCAACTTGCCTCCTCCCTTGAGGCTCTCATTCACAAATATCCGTGGGCTTAGAACTAACTTAGCTGATGTTGAAGCATTTCTCTTAACAAATACCCCGGATATCTTAGCACTAAGTGAGACTAACCTACACTCCTCCATTCCCTCTAACCACTTTAACATGCCTGGATATCTCCCACTCTGCCGTAAGGACTCTGACAGACATATGCACGGACTTGGAGTTTACATTCGTAATACCCTTCCCTTGACTAGAGAAACAAACCTAGAAACAGATGATCAAGCCTTTATGTGCTTTAGACTAAACATGCAACACAATATTAGCTACTATTATTTTCTCTACCGCTCTCCCTCGACTCAGGACTGCTCCATAATAAACAAAGTATCTGACAGCATAGATACGGCACTGACCCTCGACACTAGCGCACAAATACATGTGTTTGGTGACTTTAATGTCCACCACAAAAACTGGCTTGGATTCTCTACTCACACAGATGCAGCGGGCAGCACAACCCATAGCTTCGCTATATCTCACTCCCTATCACAAATTGTTACGTTTCCAACCCGTTTCCCTGACCAGGAAGAACAACACGCATCACTTCTAGATCTGTTTTTGACCACAGTTCCCGATGACTGCATAACGAGGGCCCACAACCCACTCGGGAACGCTGATCATGCAGTGATAATGGTTGAAATCGCCCTAAACTCTAGACCCAAAACTGAAGAGCCAGTGCTCAAAACAACGAGATATTATAATAAGGCTGACTGGGAAGCCATCAGGGAACTAATTAGAGATGCTCCATGGAAAAATATTTTCTCTCTCCCTGCTGAACAATGTGCAAACGAGACCACTGACTGGTTCAAAACTGCAATCGAAACGCATGTTCCCATGCGGAAATTTTATAGTAAGCCCCACTCTCCCCAATGGTTTACGTCGACTTGTGCAACTGCCATTGCTCGAAAACAGCATGCATACCGTAGATTTAACCGACATAACTCCAGTTCAAACAGACTGAAGTATATAGAAGCTAGAAATAACGTTAAGAAAGAAATAGCGACAGCTAAGAGAGAAATTACGGAAACCACTAAAAAGCGCATCGAAGCACAAAAACTAGAAACTCGAGACTTCTGGAAAATCTACAACAGTGTAGTAAATAATGGGCAATCAACAATTCCCCCACTAACCAACAATCATGAGGTTGTCTCCTCGGAAACCGACAAGGCTAACATGCTTGTCAGTCGGTTTGCCTCAAACTCCACACTGGACCCTTCCAACCACCCCCTACCTGACTTTCCTATGCGGACAGACGCCACACTAGACGATCTGAAAAACACCCCTGCTCAGGTGCATGCTATCATAAAAAACCTTGATACCTCAAAAGCATGTGGACCCGACCTTATCCCAGCTGTGCTATTTAAAAAGTGCTCAGCCGAAGTAGCTTCAGTTCTCTCCAAACTCTACAACAAATGCCTTAATGAAGCTTGCTTTCCGGTCTGTTGGAAAACTGCTTCTGTTGTACCAGTATTCAAGAATTCTGGCGAAAGGACAGACCCATCGAATTATCGCCCCATTAGCCTCCTCCCACTTTTTGCCAAAATATTTGAGAACATAATTAACCATGCTCTAGTCCATCATCTTACAGATGCTAAACTACTGACTGACAAACAATATGGATTTAGACAAGCCCGTTCCACAGCAGACATCCTAACTGTGATCTCTGAACGTATATACCATTCACTGGACAAAGCGGGGGAGGGCAGAGCGGTAGCTCTAGATATATCTAAGGCTTTTGACAGGGTATGGCATGAGGGTCTCCTCAGTAAAATCAGATCATACGGTATCACTGGTAGAATACTTAACATAATTAAATCCTTCTTAGATAAGAGAAAAATCCAGGTTGTCCTCGACGGTCGTACATCTAAACAATATGATATAAATGCGGGGGTGCCCCAGGGTTCTATCCTTGGACCTCTATTGTTCCTGATATTCATAAATGACCTCCCCGACAACATTGCCTCTGAGATGGGTATATATGCTGATGACACTACACTCTATGGCAGGCACGACAGGAAGACGAATGAACACATTTCTAAAGAAATGGCAGAAACACTAGAGAATGACCTCCAATCTGTAATGGAGTGGGGACAAAAGTGGTTGGTCGCGTTCAATGCTGCCAAGACTAAACTAGTTTCATTCAATAATTACAAGAAACCCTCTCTACCACCCATAGCAATGGCCAACGACTCTTTATCTGAGAGTCCATCTTTCAAACTCCTTGGCCTAACGTTCACAGGAAACATGAGTTGGAACAATTACATTGAAGGCATTGCCAGGGCCGCTGCAAGAAAGGTGGGCTCTCTCTACCGTGCTAGAAAACTACTAACACCCGAAAGTATCCTGTACCTCTATAAAACCACCATTCGCCCATGTATGGAGTATCGTTGCCACATCTGGGCTGGTGCATCTGCTACTAGTCTCTCGCTCCTTGACAAGGTTCAAAAGAGAGTCGCAAACCTGATAGGCCCTGAACTGGCATCTAAGCTTCAGCCTCTGTCCCATCGACGAAATGTTGCATCCCTCTGCCTTTTCTACAAGTATTTTAGTGGTGAATGCTCTGACGAACTGCAATCACTTGTGCCCCCACGACGTGTGCACCCTCGACAAACCCGACAGGCTGCTAAATCCCACCCCTACACTGTAGAGATCCCTAGATGTAAAAGATCTTTTTACTCCAGTAGTTTCTTCCCCAGAACCGCTAGACTCTGGAATTCCATTCCAGGTCCCTGCTTCCCCAGCAGTACTGACGTGCAGAAGTTCAAGTGTAACGTGAACCGACACCTTGCTGCCCAAATCCCTACATAGTACCCCAGTAGTTGTTGCCCCTGATAGTAGCCCCCTACACCAAAGTGGCAATTTGCCTTGTTTGGGGTGAAAATGTAATAAAAAAAAAAGAATTTATTAACATTTGACTTGAAAACGATGATGTTGAAACAACCGTTTGGGAGTGTATTATACAGAAGGGTTGTTCTTGAAAAGAAACTTTCTCCATGAAAGGTTAGTTTACTTTAAGGTGCACGGAAGAAGCAGGAAAATTATATAGCTAAACACGTTTTTATTTATGTAAATGTTTTACAGAGGGTGTATAAATTAGTAGTCAATCGAGCATAAAAATAACGATAAAATAGAGTCAGACTAGTAACCATCCTTCTTGTGAAAGAAAATGGCACTGGAGGAAAAAGAGGGCATCTCCCACTTCATTTTGAAGTTGTTTTTTTTTAACTTTGTTATGTCAGAAAAAGTGCTTTGAGCGGCACCTGGCCAGATGTGACAACAGTACTCCATCTTATGACATATTTGATTCTTATAACGACAGCGGATTTGTGACAAAGCGCGTAATAGCGCGTTGGAAAATATCAGCATTAACTGTAAGATAGCTGGCTTGCGAGAGTATTAGCCGCAGTAGCCCAAAAAAGCACATATGGAAATTAGTAAGTTAGAGCGAGCCGGCGCAACAAGAAAAAGGGAAAAAGATACCACGTGACCAGGAGAAGAAAAAGTGCGATTGAAAAGACAATTTGTACGTTCAGAATTACCATTTTTAATTACCCATACAAGGCATATTGCTACTGCAACACAGAGAACTACGATCAGCGAGGTCAGACGTATGAGGGTGTAATCTGGGTGCAAGATAGTGCGTTGAATTCGAAAGATGAATTTATCTCCTATAAATAGTTTTAAACTCGTATAATATCCGGTCAAAGAAATCATTCCACCTTTCCACCAAATATGGTTATCCGTGGTACTGGGATTGCCGGAATTGCCGTGGTGCTCGTGGCAAGATAAGTGTTATCCAAATTCATCCTCGTCCTAAAAATACTAACTTTGTTATTTCTTCTCTTTTAAATTTCTTATTTCATTTTGTAATTTGTAATTATGTGTATTTTAATAATTTATATATGCATTTGTCTCCATTTTTGTTTCCTTGCTTAGTTTTAAATTCTCACCCAGCAAAACACCAACCACGTTCTCTCCCAGCTAACATAAATCATTAATTCCACGCTCTGAACTAAGGAAGGCTAGAGATAAAAATAACTTAGGCAGGATAAATTTTCCGAAATTAGTACAAACATGGATTTATTTTTTCTTCCGTAGATGTCAGAACTTTATTTAAGTAATATACTTAATATCTACAATTACCATATGCTCGCTTGTATGAATAAAGAACCCTCGTTGATATCTCTACCAAACCACTGGATATAGCTTATAATTAATTGTTACTATAATTGTAACTGAAATCTACAGTGATCTTAGCTGCGTCACTAGGACCATTTTCTGTATAGATACAATGTTTTGTCTCTGACCTTAATGACTGCCTATAAATACGGATTCCGAATCACCATGTAATAATTGTTTCTCTTTACTTCCAAGACGACTGCTTTGTCACACCTGCATGCTAAATAGGGAAAAAGAAGAACATTTTCCCAAGCCGATACATTACTTGAAACTCTAAATCCTAATGAAACTCTACTGTATTCTGTAAGTTAATAACCCCGTCCCTTGAAAGCTAACAATCTGCTCTCCCCTCTAGCTGCCACTAAAACTCTACATTACACACGCCTTAGTAGTGGAATCCTTAGCCTCCAGTTCCTAACCTTCACATGCTAACCGCCTAACAGTCATCACTAAACATCTATACATTTCTACCTCTAAGACATGCATTAGAGTTAATTATTATCCAGTTTGGTACTTACCAGCCAAAGTATGCACTCAGATGCAAAGCGATCTTCATTATATTACAATGCCTCTTCCTAGATGGGTTTGCAACGATTAATACAAAGCCAAATCCGATACTCCCTGTTATTCAAAACGCTCGATGACTCTTAAATGAAAACTGAAATTATCTTCCTTCAATAGTAGAAACACACTAACACCTACAACTTCTATCTATTCGTATCTACTGAAAACTTGCCCAAATATCTATTTACTTACTTATACATACGGAATACGCCATGACTTAAAACTTACCTCCAGTTATATCCGTACTGTACTGCACCTACATCTTAACCCACCTGTAATCTAAAATATATAGTGACTGGGCAAAATTCTTAGCTCAATTCCTAATACCTACTCACACTGTAACGTTATCCTGTACCTAAGCTAACATATAAATTTTAAAAAATTTAAACTCTAAAGGTAAAAGTCTGAATCCACACTAACGCCTTTCTAACAAACCTGCTCACATAGTTGTTTCCACTGCATGAGTTGTTTTTTTTTCCTTAGTAACAATGAAATAGTAATGTCCCTAAATCACTTTGAGGAGTGTAACTATTCATTAGATGTATAACATCTAAAAACTTACCCTGTAACATTAACTAACCACGCGGGGTCGCAGAAATACCTGGATTAGGACCCAGGCGCGGAGCAAACCCTCTCAGGGTTGATGGACCCAGTAGATCTTCCCAGATCATCCGTCTAGGAGAAGGAAAACTCTGAAACTAAACCTAAGGGGAGGGAGGCCTTTCCAGTCTTGGATGACAACCTTCCTAGAGCTGGCGACTCAAACTAATTACCGGTCTCCAAACCTAAACTGTTAAGGAGTAGATAAGCTCTGTCTATCGCCCGGCTTCCATACTCCTTCTTTGCCTATTAGTCAAGCGCAGAGACGCTATCACAGTGATTCGACAAAACACTCAGTGGTAGATCTTGTTTCATGTCTAGGGCAATGAACGCCGTTTTCCCCTACAATCCCACCCCTCAAAACTGGGCACTTGGGAGTGCTTGAGTACCACATATGGCTGCGCAATTAGATTGGGTTGACCGTCTTCTGATAGGCTGAGGGTACCGTGTTGACAGCTCCTGGCTGCTGTTTCCGACTGGTAGTACAGGGGCCCTAACTCTTTGGTAGCGCTTAGAGCGGCTGCTCCATCAACAGTTGTATAATATCGGGATGTTGGTAGTGCCATGTCGCGTATGGAAAGGGACCTTGCACTCATCCCCGATGGGCTTTCTTGAGGCCACAGTCCTAGTTGATGGTCTACTTATGTTGCATGTCTGATACCCTGCATAACCTCTTGTTCAGCCCCCCCCCTTACCTAACTGAAACTCTTTAAAACCATGCTGACAGTACAATCTAAAAATAAACTTAAACCAAGCTTGGGGACAAACAAATCCAACTTGCCTCCTCCCTTGAGGCTTGCATTCACGAACATCCGTGGGCTTAGAACTAATTTAGCTGATGTTGAAGCATTTCTCCTAACAAATACCCCGGATATCTTAGCACTAAGTGAGACTAAGCTACACTCCTCAATCCCTTCCAACTACTTTAACATGCCTGGCTATTTCCCACTCTGTCGTAAGGACTCTGACAGACATATGCATGGACTTGGAGTCTACATTCGTAACACCCTCCCGTTGACTAGAGAAACAAATCTATATTATGTGCTTTAGACTAAACATAAAACATAACATAATCTACTTTTATTTTCTCTACTGCTCTCCCTCTATCTAGGACTGCACCATAATTAACAAAGTCTCTGACAGTATAGACACAGCACTCTCCCTTGACACTAGCGCACAAGTATATGTATTGTGTGACTTTAATGTCCACCACAAAAACTGGCTTGGATTCTCTACTTACACAGATGCAACAGGTAGCACAACACATAGCTTCGCTATATCTCACTCCCTATCACAAATGGATACGTTTCCAACCCATTTCCCTGGCCAGCAAGAACAACACGCATCACTTCTAGATCTATTTCTGGCCACAGTTCCCGATGATTTTATAACAAATGCGGACTGCGCACTCGGGAACGCTGATCATGCAGTGATAATGGTCGAAATCGCCCTAAACTCTAGACCCAAAACGGAAGAGCTAGTTCTCAAAACAACGAGATATTATAAAAAGGCTGACTGAGAAGCCATCAGAGATCTTATCAGAGATGCCCTATGGGAAAATATGTTTTTCTTCCTGCTGAACAGTGCGCAAATGAGACCACTGAATGGTTCAAAACGGCAACTGAAGCACATGTCCCCATGCGGAAATTGTATAGCAAGCCCCACTCTCCCCAATGGTTTGCTTCGACTTGCGCAACTGCCATTGCTCAAAGGTAGTATGCATACCGCAGATTTAACCGACATAAGTCCAGTTCAAACAGACAGAAGTATATAGAAGCTTGAAGTAACGTTAAGAAAGAAATAGCGAGAGCTAAGAGAGAATTTACTGAAATCACTAAAAAAAAAAAAAAAAAACGCTTCGGAGCACAAAAATTAGGAACTCATGACTTTTGGAAAATCTACAACAGTGTAGTAAATAATGGGCAATAAACAATTCCCCCACTAACCAACAATCACGAGGTTGTTTGCTCAGCAACCGACAAGGCTAATCTGCTTGCCAGTCGGTTTGCCTCAAACTCCACAATGGACCTTTCCAACCATCCCCTGCCTGACTTTCCTTTGCGGACAGACGCCACGCTAAACAATCTAAAATCACCCCTGCTCAGGTGCATGATATCATAAAAAACCTTGACACTTCAAAAGCATACGACCTGATCTCATCTCAGCTGAGCTATTAAAAAAGTTTTCAGCCGAAGTAGCTCCCGTTCTCTCCAAACTCTACAACAAATGCCTTAATGAATCTTGCCTTCCGGGCTGTTGGAAAACTGCTTCTGTGGTACCAGTATTCAAGAATTCTGGCAAAAAAACTGACCCATCAAATTATAGCCCCATTAGCCTCCTCCCACTTTTCGCCAAAATATTTGAGATCATAATCAACCATGGTCTTACAGATCCTAAACTTCTGACTGATAAACAATATGGATTTAGACAAGCCCGTTCCACAGCAGACATCCTCACTGTAATCTCTGAACGTATATACCATTCACTGGACAAAGCGGGGGAGGGCAGAGCGGTAGCTCTAGATATATCTAAGGCTTTTGATAGGGTATGGCATGAGAGTCTCCTCAGGAAAATTAGATCATACGGTATCACTGGTAGAATACTTAACATAATTACGTCCTTCTTAGATAAGAGAAAAATCCAGGTTGTGCTAAACAATATGATACAATATGATATAAATGCGGGAGTGCCTCAGGGGTCTATCCTTGGACCTCTATTGTTCCTAATATTCATAAATGACCTCCCCGACAAAATTGCCTCTGAGATGGGTATATACGCTGATGCAACACACTCTATAACAGGCATGACAGGAAAACAAATTAACACATATCAAAAGAAATGGCAAAAACACTAGATGATGACCTCCACTCTGTAGTGGAATTGGGACAAAAATGGATGGTCACATTCAATGCTGCCAAGACTAAACTGGTTTCCTTTAATAATAACAAGAAACCTTCTCTGTCACCAATAGCAATGGCCAGTGACTCTTTATCTGAGAGTACATCTTTCATACTGCTTGGCCTAACGTTCACAGGAAACATGAGTTGGAACAATTACATTAAAAGCATTGCCAAGGCCGTTCGAAGAAAATAGGCTCTCTTTACCGTGCTAGAAAACTAACACCCGAAAGTATTATGTACCTCTATAAGGCCACCATTCGCCCATGTATGGAGTATTGTTGTCACATTTGGGCTGGTGCATCTGCTACTAGTTTCTCGCTCCTAGACAATGTTCAAAAGAGAATCGCCAATCTGATAGGCCCTGAACTGGCATCTAAGCTTCAGCCTCTGTCCCATCGACGAAATGTTGCATCCCTCTGCCTGTTCTACAAGTATTTTAATGGTGATTGCTCTGGCGAACTGCAGACACTTGTGCCCCCACGACGTGTGCACCCTCGACAAACCCGACAGGCAGCTAAATCCCACCCCCAAACAGTAGAGATCTCTAGATGTAAAAGATCTTTCTACTCCAGTAGTTTCTTCCCCAGAACCGCTAGACTCTGGAATTCCATTCCAGTTCCCTGCTTTCCCAACTGTACTGACATGCAGAAGTTCAAGTGTAACGTGAACCGACATCTTGCTGCCCAAATCCCAACATAGTACCCCAGTAGTTATGGCCCCTGATAGTAGCCCTCTACACCACAGAGGCAATGCCCCTTGTTTGAGGTGAAAATGTAATTAAAAAATATATATTTGGCCGCATACATTAAAATTTCTGCATGTTGTTTCTTTTACAGAAATATGGAGCAGGAAGGAAATTATCAATAAAAAGAAACGTGTCGAGTCAAAACTTATCGGGCATTTACATACCTCTACAGGAAAAAGTCATATAGCGACTATTTGGAAAAGCCGTTATATTTTCGTTTGGGGGGGGTACAAATATGTTAAGTTTATAAGAGAAGATTCCGTGAGAGAATTTGTATTACAAGCACAGCGATGCAACGCTACGGTTATGCAGCAGGGGTTGAAGCTCTCTTGGTAGTTAGGGACGTATAAACTTGACATTTTGTTGCGCCATGTTCAAAATGAAGAGATTGGTGTTCGGTAGTACATACGAAGTGCCTTCAATAAGTTTTCAAACTTTTTTCGTACGCGCACATATATTGATAATACACACATAGAAATCTA
Organism: Euprymna scolopes; assembly: GCF_053919585.1. Taxonomy (NCBI): domain Eukaryota; kingdom Metazoa; phylum Mollusca; class Cephalopoda; order Sepiida; family Sepiolidae; genus Euprymna; species Euprymna scolopes. The sequence goes on from NC_136506.1 coordinate 1,375,967, forward strand.
GCCTCTTTTCGAAGTTATCTACTCTGGCTTCTATAACACTTTCGGGGAGGCCCCATGGAAGTCCTCTTGTGTGACCGTGGCATCATCATAACCCTTTTCATCTCCTCAGTTGTCTCATAACAACAGAGTCTAAGGTTTTCCTTGAACTTATGAAATAACCAAAGCCACAGAGAGAGAGGGATCTGGAATATAGGAAGGAGTAGGTACTGCTTTATGCCCACTTTGATCATGACAACATATTTTTTCTAATCCTCTCTTAACACCATTGCGATAAATTTTGCGCTAATCCTTCGCATCTTCAGTTCCTTGCGAATGTACACTTCCCACAATGACATCAAACTTTGAATTTATGTGCTCTATAAACACACGACGGCCCTTATTCATGGACGTCTTTATTTGGTCAATCAACTCTGGTATTCTGAGTTTTTTTACTCGTCCCACATCTTTTAACATCCCTTTCAGATTTCCTTAAATCTCGTAAACTACTAAAAAACTGGTGCTAGATTCATGCAAGATAATCCGAATGCAGTCTGCAGCATTCCATACGTTTCTGTTGAATTTTTCCCAAGTTTATAACAGAATTTTATTGCATATCTTTTATTAAGTGTCCTTACGTCAGATTGGATTTTTGAAATTCACTAACTGTGACAATCAGGCTTTAGTAGGGTGTATTTCAATTCTTGCTAAAGCTGTTGATTTGAACCTGAAATCAAAAAAAATTGTCTCTCATCTCATAAGACTTATAGCAATAACATAAGAGTCTACGCCAATTTATAATGCCTATAAAAAACATCTGAAAACTTTTTGAAGGCACATAGTATGTAGCTACGGTTGTCCATGTACGAGCAAATGGTAGCTTTGTAAATATATAGAGTAATGACAGATGTGAAAAGTTTTTTGTTCTCTAGAGAGACCTACTTTTTTTGCAGCAGATTTGGCAACATCTTTAATGTACTTATTACCTATCTGCTGTGCGTTCCGCATGACGCTTCAATAAACTTCAGCGACGGCCACTCCTTTGAACAAAAGATCGGTGCAAGACAATCCGTCTACCACCTACCCACTTTCATTTGACATGGATAACAGAGAGAACAAAACCCGAAAAGATTCATTTAGTTACAACACGCTTTGTTGGATTGTTGATGACGGCACCGCCCATCCAGACATTTTGTATTCACTGAACGGAGCTCTTGAAACAGTGTTTTTTTATCAGATAACCAGATCGATTTGATTCTAGAGATATCAGTTTAGGCACACGTTCCGCTTACAGGCGTTCCATTTGCTACATTCCAACTTTGATCTTCTCAACCTGGGGTCGACTTTCAAGGGGAATCAGTACACTGGCATATCTCATTTGAACGCGTCGATGACGCCAGATATAAATCACGCATTTGCCTTCTTGCGCACTCGTAAACATATAAATAAATATGGGCCCTTCTTTCAGACCATGTGTACAACCTGAAAGAGTACCTGCGTTAGGTGTCTAGAGTGAAAGAATTTTGGTGTTATCCTCAGCCACACATCTTCGGAACCG
>NC_136506.1:1380000-1552500 GCF_053919585.1 Euprymna scolopes
CTTTAGATTTTCTTGTATCAGATCATTCGAGAGGAGTTTTTTTTTTAGAATTCGAATAAGAATTTAAGATGTACGGTTTAACATAATTATCAGATGTTCCTCCAATAACTTTCCAGATTTTTATGGGCACTTTTATTAATAGTACACACATTAAACTCTAGTCCCTTTCAAATAATCTCCTCCGGCTGCAATGCACTTGTTGTAATGTTCCAACAACTTCTGGAAAGCTGCATGGAAGTCCGTTTCTGTGAGCGTGTCAATGACCCTCGTCACCGCCTCTTTCATCTCCTTAGCTGTCTCATAATTACAGCCTTCAAAGTTTCCTTTGAGCTTAGGGAACAAATAAAAGGCACTGGGAGAAAGGTCTTTACTATAGGGAGTGTGAGCAACTGTCTTGATACCAATTTTGGTCAAATAGTCTGTGACAAGGGTGGATTTGTGGGCAGAGAACCCCTGTGAAACAATATTCGCGCTAATTCTTCGCACTTTCAGTTTCTTACGAATAATTGTGTGTAAAGTTTCCGCACTGATATCAAACTGTGCACTTATTGTATCGATAGGCACACGAAGTTCCATATCCATGAAATTCTTTATTTGGCCAATAAATTCTAGTGGTCTGGCTTCCTTACTCATCCTTCACCTCTCAGCATCGGTCACTATCAACTCTGGTATTCTGATTTCTTTACTCCTCCAACCCTCCTCATCATCCTCATAAAATTCCTGCCTTCCTTGAATCTCTTATGCCTTTAAAATACTTATGCTTGAATCATGCAAAATTGTCCAAAAGTAATTTAAAGAATCCATACTTTTCTGTAGCATTTTTCAAGTTTGAAACATGATATATCGTTATTCTAAAGTGTCTTCATGTCCAGAATGCATGTTTGAAACTTACCAGCTGTGCTTTAGAAGAGTGTATTCTAATTCCTGCTGTTTATTTGAACCTGAACTCATAAAAATTGGTCAGTCATCTCATCAGATGTATAGCAATAACATACTGAATTTTCAAGTTTTAAATGCATGTACAAAAATAGTCTGGAAACTAATTGAAGTCACCTTGTATCTTCTTTTTTATCTCCTTTAGTGGTGCAAAACCGATCAATCGTACTCGTCTTAAGGCGAATATGTTTCTAGTCTTATATGTAGATACATACAAACTCATCTATATTAATGCATGGAAATAAATGCATACATATGCATATTTACAGGCACACACTCATAGAAGCGCGTGTGTCTGTCTATCTACATATGTATACATTTATATAAGTGTATGCATATGTATATATGTATCTATGTATCCATACATGTAGATATATGTAGACAAATGTACGTACATGAAAATACATGTCTGTGTATTTTGATCTCGTGTATGTGTTGGGAATATATATTGTGTTTAAGCAATATAAACGTGTCCTTAAATACTGAACGACAAATCGAAGGCCAAGAAGGCAACACGGTGCAGTGCGTGTGAAAATAAAAGTAAGAATATTTTTTAGATCTTTTTTTTACGTTTTTTATTTAGGGGTCACTAAGTGTGGACTTGCTACGGTATAAATTCTGTTATTCACGACGCATTTGTGATGGAAATGTTAAATATTCCACAATGTCTACCTAAAGTGAAGTTCTGTCGAGCGGAAGTGACGCAGACGATCGAGTTAATAGAAACAAAGTAAATGCAAAGTTAAAAAAAAAAATGATTCTGTTGACAACTCACTATTACATGGCGCGCCAACCTTTCACGGTCGTTCTTTGTTTTGAATGGTGTCGCTCGTACCCGGACATTTATTTCATTAAAACCTTTCCATGTTAACACACGCCTCATCACTCACAGATCGGGGTTATGTCCTCGAGACTTCCTCGAACATTTGCCTTGAATCTGTCGGGATGAAATTTGGTTCTATTTTGATTCATATACCCTCTGCTCAACTCGGCCTCATAAAGCAGCAACACACTGGTCCAAGCGGTATCCTGCCGCCAACAGTCCCTAACTGTTAACTGTCGTCAATTACCAACGCAAGACTGTACGTAAAAGTCGCTCACACTCCTCAACCCTCTGAAAACGAATTCTAAACATATTGGATTCTATGTCTACTATTTTGTCTAAGTTACCGTCGCATCTTGATTAACAATCCTATTTCTGATGGTATTTGTGCGTCATTGTGACCATCCACTCCTTATCTTTCTACTGAAGTCACTTCCTAAATTTTTGTTATAGTAATCAACTATTTCCCTCGTTGTTATAGTTCTTTCTCTTTATTTTTTACTTACTTCTTAACGTTTTTGTGGGAATGCTTATAATATCACACACACACACAAACACAGACACATACACACACGCGCATGCACGCAGACGCGCACACAAACACGCACACATTTATATATATATATATATATATATATATATATATATATATATATATATATATATACTAGCTATACACGCCAAAACACGCGTTGTCGTGACATAGTCTTGTTGATGCAACAAACACCAGTACACACACACACAGGCAAACACAACCAAACACACACACACAAACACGTATGCACACACGCAAAAAAATACATGTACTCACACGCACACACGCACACACACACCACACACACCACACACACGCACTCACACACACACGAACAAACACACGGGCACATACACACACAGACGCACCCACATACACAAACACACGCACACATACACACACACACGCAGGCACTCACTCCCACACACAAAAACACATGCACACATAAAAACAAACGTATGCACACACACCCACACACACAAACACTCACACAAAAACACGTACATATAAAACACACATATAAAAACACACAAGCAAACACGGAAACACACAAACACGCGCACACTAACAAACACGAGCACACATACACACAAACGCACACACAGCATACGCACGCAAACCTTTGCAAATAGTCAGGAATAGACTGTTTTAAATCTTCCAAATTACACATAAGCAGATTGTTTAGTATATAAACTGTAAATTGTAGACAGTTTAAAGGCTTCTATATTACACATAAGAAATTGTTTAAGTATATAAACCGCAAAATACTGGTTATGAACACGGGTCTCAGCTAATCGCTTAATGCGTTATTTAAAAAAAAAATTATTTAGCGTATAAATAAAGAATTTCCCTCTATTATAAAAGAAAGAAGAAATAATGGTTAACAGCAGGTGTCCCGTAAAAACCGTCCATGCTGAAATGTCAATTGGACATGAACGAAAAGAAAAAATAGATGCGTCTGGATTATCTGCTGCTTAAGTTCTCTCTGCTAGCTGTTCGCCTCATCAAAAGGAGCTTAGTCGACAAATAAATCAGCTGGAACGGCGCATTGATTCATAAGAGAACATACCCTTTATTTGTGACTGCTATACATTTGATGCTGAAAACAAGTGAAATTTACTTGACCATGCCGTTTTTGTGGTACTATTTTTTTAGCAAGATGATTTAAAACAAAGACTCGACAGTTTTCTAAGATTTTTGTATAAATGCAGAGAGAATAAGACAGAGAGAGATAGAGGAGCGATAAAGAGAACCAGAGGAAGGAGGCTGCATTAGCCTGGTTTTTAGGTAAAACCTTGGGAATTCGCCTACAGGCCTTATTAACTGATAGACTAATGCATAGTAACCCATACGTATTAGCATATGTAGATGGATGCAATTTATATATCTATATATATATATCTATATATCTATAAAAGTGAACGTGTCTGTCTGTCTGTCTGTGTGTCTGTGTGTCTGTCTGTCTGTGTACATTTCCCTACGCAATAACTCTGTCAATTTTTAGTCTATAGACTCGAAATTTGAAATACCGGGTACTGAAATTTGGGAAAATCGATGTGACGGGTGTCAGCCAGAAATTTGGCTGTTAAGGGGTCAAATTTCAACGATTTGACCTTTAAGAACTCTACCAAACTCCTCCGACAATTTTGGGTCTAGACCATTGAAATTTTAGATATAGGTTCCTTGAACATGGATCTAACTTAATAATATTATTTGAGCCCGAAACTATAAATTTTAAGGGGTCATAATAGGGGTCAAAGTTTTAAAAAATTAACCTTTTTTTTGTTTTTTTGCTTTTTTTGCACAGCATACACCTCCAAACACCCGAGCAAGGGGTCAAAGTTCAACGATTTGACCTTTGAGAATTCTACCAAACTCCTCCGCCAATTGTGGGTCTAAACACTTGAAATTTTAGATATAGTTTCCTTGGACATGGATATAACTTAATAACTTGATTTGAGTCCAAAACAATAAATGTTAAGGGGACATAATAGGGGCCAAAGTTTAAAAAAGTTGACCGCTTTTTCTTTTTCTTTTTTTTCTCAACATACACCTCCAAACACCCGGGCAACGCCGGGCTGAAATGCTAGTATATCTATATATCTATAAAAGTGAACGTGGCTGTGTCTGTGTGTGTACATTTCCCTACGCAATTACTCTGTCAATTTTTAGTCTACAGACTCGAAATTTGATATACAGGCTGCTGAGATTTGGGGAAATCTATGTGATTGGTTTTACACCAGAAATTTAGCTGTAAAGGAGTCAAAGGTCAAGGATTTGATGTTTGAGAACTCTATCGAACTCATCCGACAATTTGGAGTCTAAACACCTGAAATTTTGGATATAGGTTCCTTAGACATGGATCTAACTTAATACTATTATTTGAGCCCAAAACAATAAATGTTAAGGAGCATAATAGGGGTCAAAGTTACAAAAATTGACCGTTTTTGCTTTTTTTTTTTTGGCTCAGCATATAGACGACCAGCACCCATGCTAGTATATATATATATATATATATATATATATATATATATATATATATATATATATATATATATATATATATATATATATATATATAGGGTGCTACTAATGTTTGAAAACATCACTTATATTACCAAGTCTTTCCTGTATATTAATTTTACTTTTTTCACAGAAAACCAATCATGGGAGATAATAAACTACCACAGTAAATGAAAAGATATACTGTAATAATTGCAGGAATTGGTGTATTGAGACTAAAGCTACTTTCAGGACATCCAGTAACCACTGTAAAAGAGTAATAAAAAATGCAAGAGAGCTATATGCTCAGTTCGTTAAATCCAAAGTAGCTGAGCAACGGCTTGGTTCCCATCAATTTTGGCAAATGGTAAACAGGATACTGAAAAGCGTGCGTTCTATCCCAACCGTCATCAATGGACCTGAGGTCATCTCATCAACATCAGACAAAGCCAAACTATTTGCCAAGAACTTTGCAGCTAATTCTACCCTGTGCGACCAAGGCCATCAACTCTCCGTATTTCCTCCTATAATAGACAACACGCTATGCAACATACAAATGTCTGTGTGTGATGTCGCGAAACTAATCAAGAACCTTGGTTTCAGTAAAGACACTGGCCCAGACGGCATTCCAATTATAGTGTTAAAAAAGCTTCAACCAGAACTTTCCCCCATACTTACAAAATTGTTTAAGCGTTGTCTTCAGGAGAAGAGCTTCCGAACATCCTGGAAAACCTCATCAGTATGTCCTGTATTTAAGAATTCAAGTGACAGGTCATCTCCCTCTCAGTAAAGAAGTAGTCAACCACCTTAGCAGAAATAACCTTCTAGTGACATGCAATATCTTTTCCGTTCTGCTAGATCTACAGCAGATGTGCTAACGGTTATATTTGATAGGATTAGTGAATCTCTCCACAAAGGCTTCCTTTATAGGGCCATTGCTCTTGACATATCAAAGGCCTTTGATAAGGTATGGCATAAAGGCCTACTTCAGAAGATTTCCAGTTACGGTATGACTGGAAATGTTTTCTCAATTATTAAATCATTTCTCTCTGATAGGCTCATAAGAGTAGTGGTTGATGGGCAGAAATCAGATGGCCACAGTATTAATGCTGGAGTCCCTCAAGGGTCCATCCTGGGGCCAACTCTCTTCCTGATCTACACCAATGATCTCCAGAAACACTTACTTAAATCATTCATTGACATCTATGCTGATGAAACAACCATCTGTGGCAACACATTAAAGGCCTTAAATGACAAAGTTCTCTCTGTGTCTCTCTCCTCTGATATTGAGCGGGTGGTAAAATGGGGGAAGAGGTGGCTTCTTACTTTTAATGCATCTAAACCAAGCTTCTATCTTTACATCATCAACGCTCTGATCCTCATCTGGCATCAATTGAAATGGATGGCTCTCGTCTTGGGGAGGCTTCATGTTTTGACAAGCTTCTGGGATTGACTTTTACTCCTCATCTGAAATGGAACACTTACATAAAATCTGTTGCCAAGGTCGCTGGAAAAACGGTGGGATCTTTCTACCGCTCTAGTATATATCTCGTTGCTGATGCAATTCCCTATCTATATAAAAGCTAAGTACGTCCAAGGATGGCGTATTGCTGCCATATCTGGCAGGAGCTGCTAAAAACAGCCTATCCTGCCTTGACAGAGTACAAAATAGACTTCGTTTCTCTTCCCTGCAACACCTCTCCAACAGAAGGGACGTTGCTAGCCTGTCGTTGTTTTATCGTTATTTCCATGGCAGGTGCTCGTCTGAGCTCCAATCTCTGATCCCCCCTCGCGAATCTTTCACGATAAACAACCGTCTAGCTGCAACTGCTGTCAATAATTTTCTCCACTCTTTATCTGTGCCTAAATCCAAACGTAATTCCATGAACGAAGCTTATTTCTTAGAAGTGCACGCCTATGGAACTCTCTTCTGTTTGCCTGTTTCCCACCTGACTACAACTTGGATGTCTTCAAGTCCAACATAAACAAATTCCTAGGTGAGGCCCCGTGTTTTGACAAGCTTCTGGGTTTGACCTTTACTCCAGATCTGAAATGGAACACGTACATCAAGTCTGTTGCCAAGGTCGCTGGAAAGATGGTGGGATCCTTCTACCGCTCCAGAAGATATCTCACTACTGATGCAATTTCTCTATCTATATAAAAGCTAAGTACGTCCAAGGATGGAATACTGCTGCCATATCTGGGCAGGAGCTGCTAAAAACAGCCTATCCTGCCTTGACAGAGTACAAAATAGACTTCGTGGCTTAGTGAGGGATGCCCTTTTCTCTACCCTGCAACCTCTCTCTCACAGAAGAGACGTTGCGAGCCTATCCTTGTTTTATCGTTATTTCCATGGCAGGTGCTCGTCTGAACTCCAATCTCTGGTTCCCCCCTCGCCAATCTTTCACGAAAAACACCCGTCTAGCTTAATCCACTGTGAAAAATTTCCCCCACTCTATATCTGTGCCTAAATCAAAACGCGGATTCCATGAACAAAACTTCTTTCTTAGAACTGCACGCCTTTGGAACTCTGTTCCGTCTGCCTGCTTCCCACCGGACTACAACTTGGATGTGTTCAAGTCCAACGTTAACAAATTCCTAATGAACCGCCCCCTTAAGTAAACACTTAATCAAATCTCCACACTAACGTAATGTACTTGCAATAACCCTTAACCCTGAGTGGCTTCCGGGCCTTGATAATGCTGATCACTGTGTAAAAAAAAAAAAAATTCTTACGACGCTTTATCAGATCTCCATTACTAGAGGTTACTACGATATTATTCCAATGATTACTGTACACGCAATAACCCTTATCCCCGAGTGACCTCCGGGCTTTGATAAGTGGCTTGTAAAAAAAAATAGCGATTTGCAAATCGCACAATTTCCTTAAATCACCAGATTCTTTGTGTTTAAAATACGCAAAGAGTTAGAAGATAATAATTGCCAATTTCTCCTGTTGCTAAGCATAAAAAACACCAATAACACTCTGACAGCATTAATAACACGTCCAGAATATCATTGACCAGAGCCCCTAGTAGTCAATGTTGCAAAATATCTCGGTGTCTTCGAGCCACAATTCGATGAATATCCATGAACATTTTCGATACAAGTTCTATGTTATGATGAGAGATCAGTGTATGTCATAGACTACAAAATAAATTGTTTAGTTAGATTTAAGAGACTTATAAAACTGAAACATCCTCTTGAACAATACATCAATACATACTTTGCTTTTTTTTTGGCTTTTTTTTTTCAGACGAAAATAATTTTTACCGACTTGTGATATCTACGCTCTCCAAACCTTAATCAATTAGATTTTAACGTGTGGGGCGACGTTGAAAGAGATGTGAAAAGACATCCTCATAACACCAAAGATCTCTGAAATAATCAACATCAACAAGGACCATTTTATACGCGCCTGCCAAAATTGTAGGTCTCGAAGAGAAGCTGACAGTAAGGGGAAGTGAGATTTCATTGAATGAAATCATTAAATAAAAGTGTCTCTAGTGTAGCAATGTCAGTTTTTTTTTAATTTCTAATATGTTGTTGTTTGTGTTTTTATTATCTTTAAATATGTAATAATGTTCTTAAATACTGGACGCATCCTGTATATATTATATGTGTCTTAATATATTTTATATACATATATATATGTTTATAAATAACTATTAATCATTGTCATCTACATACACTAATGTCCCATGCTTACGCAAGCATCCGTATAGAAATTGCTAATTACTGCTAGATTAAGGATTGGAGCGCAGATGAATGTATTTTTAATTGCAAATGTTTTTATTCGAGCGTTAAATATAAAGAAAAGTTCGTATATTATGATTTATCGAATTGCATTTCTCATCTTTACTGTGATTTTCACAACATGTTGGCCAATGTAACCTCCGATCTTCTTCAGTTGTATCTTTTCAAACTTGTAAAATGTAATAAATGTCCGTAAAACACCGGACTCCCGCTGAAGTGGTTCAAGTACTTGGAAAATGTATTATAAAAAGTTTTTTATCTCCTGAAGGTTGAAATTTCAATCCTCAGTGTGGGTGACCCAAAATGCAATTACGAATTACTTAGGACCTTTATTCACATGGCTTAAGGAACAAAGGCATACTACCCCAGTGAAGTAAATAAAAGGTTCCGTCAAAATTCCGTCTAAACTCCCAAGTTCGACAGAAACATTTCTACGGTCGACATTATACACGTGAAAAAGTCGAAGGTTACATCGAGCGAAACTTTGGTAAAATTATACTCAAGATAAAAAATGTTATCCGATGAATCTAAATGATACGAATAACCAATCCACATCTAAAAAATTCAGAAACGTCATAAGGAAAAGTGGTTTTAACTTTTGAAAATATTATTACATACAGATTCACAGCAGCATGACATAAGCACTGAAACTAATTTTATAACATAATGTAGCGCCAAGTTTTACTCTCCTGTACTTGCCTTACATTATGTAGTTGTTATTTGTCAAGTTTTAATCTACTGCCATTGTAGTAGAAAATACAATTACAAACGACACGCCCACGGAAATTGTCGACTATGTACCTAACATGCCAACCGGTACTTGTATTGTTGAGATCACTCTTCTTTTAATGGTATTATTGCCCGAATATATTTTATTTGCTGCTGTTTTGTTATGCGTGTCGGCCTTTCTGTCCGCACCTCGACACCCGGCGGCGGCATGCCCTCCCATTTGCGGAGAGACTCTTGTCTCTAAGCATCGCCACGGGCCCCCGGCGCCTCACGCTTCAATGGTAGCGATATCACACGAACAGTTGAAGTGGAGAAGGGCACTGCGTACATTAAGTGTCGTAATGTCTCATCTTGATCGCTCGTGCTTTACCTGTCGTAGGTATTTCTTTTCTTTCTTTCGCACTCTTGGGAAGGGTGCAGAGGTCAGCGAAAATGAGATGAAATTGGATTGGGTTGGTGAGTGCCTTGTTGTTGTCGGCTCATGTGTACTGTGTTTGAACATGTTAAGAAGGGGTCGTTGCCACACAAATTCGTGCAGAAAATATCGCTATCGCGGTGAGCATCTTCATGATGGCCCTTGCTTTGTGCGGCTATTGGGGTGCGTTTAAAGATCCTCTGGTTGTGTTTGTTCATGAAGAAGAGGTGATTAGTTAGCTAGAAATTAATCCAATAAAGGTCGAGGTTCTCGTTTTAAGAGCAATTCATGAAAATACAAAGATGGTCCTTTTAAAAAGATAAAGAAAATTTGACATCAACGGATTTTGTTCAACACGCAACGACAATGTAAAAAAAAAACCTGTGATATTGAATAGAAAACTTGTTTTTTTACTATTAGTTTAACATTATCTAGGCCGGGGGACACTCGAGGACAAGTTTTAATTAATTCTATAATTTATCACCCAGAGAAGGGTTTCCCATCGTGGTCCGTATGCTTACCAAGGGAGCGTTACGAGACTTCAAGTGGGCGATAGTCAAATTTATGGTATATGGGCTCCTTGAAACGCTTTAGGTTGACGGTGAAAGACTGAAAGCTTCTCGTAGCATTACTAGGTATTTTTCTCGCCCCATTTTCGATGGGATGCAACATTCATTTGGAAATTCGTTCCATCACACTAATTTATAATTAGCAAAATCAATTCAAGAATCAGACCCTGTAACATTGACAAAGCTTCTTAAGTGTTTCTTGAATCTTATTGATTTCTGATTCAGATTTTCAACGTTTTTCTTATCTACCGAAAGGGTCCTTGGAATAGAATTCGAATGGATGTAATAAAACGTTGTAATCTAAGACTTTTTCTATCAAATATGGAACCAAATGTTCCAAAATGTGTTCCTGTTCATCAACAAAAATCTGTAAATTGATCAGAGATTTCTGTGATTATTATTTTGATTTTTATTGATTATTGTATTAGCAATGGTATGATATATTGATTGACCCACTTGATTTCTAGTTGTTACTGTTTCCATCTGATCGACAGTGTATGAATCTTCAGCGACTTATTTTCATTTTAATTTTATACTACCGCTAATACTAACATTATTGTGTAAGATTACCCGTAGACAGGGGTGGCAGCGGTTATCCGAGTGTTCTAAGGCGCGTTTGACAAAAAGGTTGAGAAACTCTGATCTAGAGAATACTTTTCAGAAAATTTACAGGCATGCTGATGATATGGCTCTCTTTTCTGGTGTTGCATTTTCCGAGCCAACCTAGAAATTAATCTGCGCCCATTTTTTGATTGAGGTAAAAAGTGGTTTCTTTTCGAAAAATCCTGTAAAGAATCAGTTCGTGGTCGTTAACTCGAACCGTGTCCGTTACTGTTCAAATCTCTCTCGGACCCCCACGCCGTCCAGAGCCGTCGAAAGGGAACAACCAAACAAAAATAAATCAATCCAAATCGGCTTTTCTTTCTGTTTTAGCAAAACGCATTTAGTAACATTATTGTTTTTTTTTATTACAATTTCACCCCAAACAAGGCACATTGCCACTTTGGTGTAGGAGTCTACTATCAGGAACATAAGCTACAGGGGTACTATGTAGGGAGTTGGGCAGCAAATGTCGGTTCACGTTAAACTTGAACTTCTGCATGTCAGTACAGTTAGGGAAGCAGGAACCCGGAAGGGAATTCCAAAGTTAGCGGTTCTGGGTAAGAAACTACAGGAGTAGAAGGCTCTATTACGTCTAGAGATCTCAAGTGTGAAGGGGTTGGATTTTGCTGCGTGTCGGGTTTGTCGGGGGTATTTATGTAGAGGGGGTAAAAGTGCTTGCAGTTCGTCGGAGCGTTCAACGTTAAAGTACTTGTAGAACAGACAGAGGGATGCTATATTTGGAATAGAGGCTGAAGCTTAGATGACAGTTAACGACCTATTAGGTTGTCGACTCTCCTTTGAACCTTGTCTAGGAGAGAGAGACTAGTAGCAGATGCACGAGCCCAAATATGACAACAATACTCCATGCATGGGCGAATGGTGGCCTTATAGATGTACAGGATACTTTCGGGCGTTAGTAGCTTTCTAGCACGTTAGGGAGAACCTACCTTTTTCGCAGCGTCCATACAATGCCTGCTCCTTATTTTTTTTCTAACTGTTCATATCCTCTGCTATGAGATTAACAAAATTCCGCCGTATCGACACCAGCTTAAAAACTCTTCCGCTGCCACTGGGGAGGGGTACGTGTACATCTCACCTGGCAGCGTTTTATTCTGCTCCACTAGACAGCGGCCGCTGACTGCCATTTCTCGTCTTTAACTTTACACGTCCAACTTTTTCAACCGCAATTTGATTCTCTCCACTACGTTGTGTCCTCTTTCTTTTTCTTGTCGTGCAAACTCGCGCACACTTCCTAATTTACATATGTCCTTTTTTTCAACTAATGTTACTAACATCTTCGCAAGCCAACTATCCTGCTGATTTTTTCCACGTCTTCATACGCGCTCTGTTACAGTGATCCTCAATCGTAGGCGTGTCCCTTTTTCTTCCTGAGACCTTCATTGATAACTCTGCTCTAAAACGTCTTGCTCTTTCTTTATCGTCAAATCTTTCTTAGATCCACTGCTCTTTCAACGTTTTGTAAAGGCGGTTTTCTCTATTGCTCCAAACACTTTAGGACATCTGACCCTACTCCATGTCCATACAAATCTATTATTTGACCACGTATGAAGTAATATTGTCGTATTTGTGCTGGCGAATCTCTATCAAATTTGAGAGTTATTGATAACATGCAGAAAAAAAATCGATAATTTAATTGATCCATCCCTTGTTCCTTCTCTTACACCTCTCTCTCTTCTATACGTGATGTTACTAGTCTACATCTATATTTATAGATACTATTACGGCATGTGTTCTTCAAAATTTCGTTTTATCTATTCCCTGCTTCTTTTGGTCTAGCTCGTTTAACTCTTTTGTCTAGTAGTCTCAATCAGATCAATCGCTTTTTTTATACATCATTATAATACAACTACCTATTATGGTAGTTTTTCTCCAAGAACTGCAGGCTTGTGAAACTATTTTCTTGTTGCTATTTTCCTCGTACTCCTTATTTTTTTTCAATATTAAAGCCAACAGACATATTTGGCTTTGCATTAATAATCTTTAGTTTTTGTTATCTCCTTACATTTATTGGCTTCACGCCCTGTCTTGAGCGGTATCCATAAATAGATAATATACGCTATTAAAGTATTATCACTGCTTGAAGATATGAAACACATTTAAATAATGATGGGACGGTTTATGACAAGAATTATTGACATAAAATTTGAAGACAACCAGGTTGTAATCAACTGATAAGGTATTCCGTACAGAGAAATATCTTTCTTTTACTTGGGCGTTGCCACTTATGAAGGCTCAATGGCCACTTGAGGATAACGGTTAATGAATGTAAGTCGGTAGTCTTCCCCAGATTAAAGGCCTTCCATAAAGTTTTGTCTATAGAAATTTTCCTTGACATTAAGCTCTTGGTGAAATAAAAGAAAATACATTCCGTTATGTTAGGGAAGGCAAATGATTGTTTTGAATGACTAACAAAGTTTAACTCAAGATTGTGCCCTCACTTAAACACCTTCTAATTACTTAAATAAGAACAATTTGAAAACAGCCTGTTTAGGTGTATAATAAAATGGATGTGATTAGCGGTGAGAATAACATCATAATGTCATTCGAATATTATGGACAAAGGAAAGTTTTACTAGCATTGAAACTCATGTTTAACGTACTTATATTTTAAGAGTTCGAATACAAAAGGTGATAAACACTCTTTATGTAATTGTTTTCGTGGCCATAACACAACTTAAATCTAAGTAAATATAATAATAACAAAATAAGCAGCTGCACTATTAAGAGGCCACAAAAACGAAACTATGCTGGTCATGTTCAGTTGCGATCCAAGTCAAAATTACAACAATGAGAAAGAATAATTAAATATAGAAAATAATCTGTACCAACAAATACGAATTCACATAAAACATATCAAAAACATAAATTTTCTCCATTTTCCATATCCCTATATACTCGCCTTTCACGGGTGCAGAGTAAGACGGAAGTTCGTTTTTTTACTGTCGAGGAATCCAGCTCCCTGAAAAGGGACACTTTATATTGGAACAGAACCAAAACTCTGGCTCGATCTATAAAACACGTATTTTTACTGATCAATAACAGATGTAGTGTAGCATTAAAACTGATACGGATTTTTTAAATTTTTATATGTACAAAATATTTGAATAAATGAGCCACTAGGCTCAAGGCCCTCAAAACACTTCGATCGTAGTGAAATATCTCCTTAGTTTAAAGGCAGTTTTCTTTACTTCTTTTGTTATACACACAGTGTCTGACCTACAAAAATGTCTCCGTAACCCCAGGTTAAAGCAAGATAAGTCGAGGAAAGTTGATCTACTAAAACTGCCTAGGACCCTACGTCAAACCGACAGAGAATCAGGCAATACCAGCATAGAACATACTCTGACGAACTGACTGTTTCTAGTCTAAAGGTGGACTGAGAACCTGTCGAGCGCAAAAGGCTTATCAACATATCAAACATGGCGACATTTAACGACATAATTTATGGTTGTGAATATTCATGGATCCAAAGAAAGCTTAAAAGTTTATCCAAGATTTTATTTCCCCAGCCTTTTTTTATTATAAATAATCTCTTACTTATATAAATCGTTACAGAAATTGTAAAACGCCCATTTCCAGAAAGTCATTTTTGTTGTCTGGACGGAAGAGTTAGGTCGAATGTTTCGTTACAGAAAATTAATCGTAGAACGCCATAAAAGCCAATGAAATATAAACCCTTCTCTTTGATTCGTTTAATTTGAAAGGGTTTGTTCAAGGAGTAAACATATACAAACAGGTTATTATTTTAAAGTTATGACTTCGAATGTTTTATTACCTAAGTATCAACAAGAATTCTGCTTTCTTAAAAAGAATAAATGTTGAGGTCTCTTGAACAAATGAAAACTAACTGCACCAACGACATATTTTATTGCAAAGGGGCTTAACCATTTTTTTAAATAGTTTCTTTATGCAAAAGTATAAATATAGTACAAGCATGAGCGGTTCGCGTTTGATCGTTCGCCAAGCATGCAAACACACATTATTGATAATTTTGGTAGATTTTAAGGGAAAACTGTCCTATTTAGAATAATAACCAGTTGTTAATGTGCCGTGAAACCAGTGGTAAATCCACGGTCGAGTCGTACCAGACAAGTTTTTTCGCTGTTTATCTGTCTGTTTTTTTTTATCAAAATGGAAACGGAACGAACCTCATGCGAGTTTAACCAGCTTCCTCCAAAGGAGGAAGTCCAATGGAAGTATGAAATTCAGAAGCGGTCCCCAGTCGCATGTATATCCCCGTTAGTGGAGATGACGACGGTAGGTTTTTGCAACTGTTGCAGGGCGGTGTCGACGTTTTCCTAGTTTACAGCGCATGGAATTCGTCACCCATCTGATACTGACCAGGCTCAACATTGCTTAACTTCAATTATCTAATAAAAATCGGTGTGTCAAAGTGATTATGGCGTATCTATGTATTTTTATGCAAAAACATGAGTAAATAAAAAATGGCAATAGAGCAGAATAGTAAACACTCCAGAACTGATAAACGAAAAAAAAGAACACAAGAGAATTTTAATAAAACAGATAAGAATGAACTTTTACCAAGCGGATGTGTAAATGATGTACGAACGGCGTTCCAAAAGTATTAATGACTCTTCTTATTCTACCTGACCGGATCAGTTTGGATTACAAATTCTATTGCCATGATGAACTCATGCAGTTATGATCTGAACATTAAATCTTTTTTCAGAAATTGACGCTGTGAGACCCTAATAAGGAAAAACTGTCATGGACGTGCGGACGAAGCAGAGATGAGTCATTGAATTTATTGCAAAGTTGTATTAAGAATAGTGGTGACTATATAAGAACAAACGTCGCTCGTTTTAATGGTACCACGTCCGTCTTCGTAGCTCTTCAATTTTTAAGTTAGAAATTAGGAGGCTTTATTTTTGGAACGACCGTCGTGTAAGTTTATGGGTGGTAAAAGTAGGCTAAACGTTAACACCCAAAACTTCTATTCACCCATCGTCAGAAAAATGCGGAAACGGGTGTAATTTGGATGTGTAAAAAAAGATGCGGAAGATTTGCGCCAGACTAAAACTCCATCGTTATCTCAGATTATTTGCCCAATATTGACATCAAGACGGTTCCTCCTTAGTCCAGATCCTGTTCCCTGTGTCTTTTGATTATTCCCTAAGCTTAAGGAGATTCTTAGTGTCTGTCGTTATGAGATAATAGAGGAGATAAATTAGGCTGTGACGATGGTCATTGACACGCTCACACAAGAGGACTTCCATTCGGCCTTCCAGAGAGTGTTGGAATGGTATAAAAACGCATTGCGGCCGGAGATTACTTCGAAGGGAACTAGCGTTTCATGTAAATTTACCTGTCAGCCCTTTTTGAAAAGATGGAATTGCCCGATCGTCGAAGACAAGATGCAAGCAATCAGATCTTTATAATTATATAGATTAGGAATTAAGCACGTTACCTATCATTACGATGATCAGTTGTAAGAAACGATTGGCTAATATTTAAGTAAAAAAGGAATGGTTTATCTAATAATAAAAGTGGATAGATAAATGTTGACTATTTCTTTATCAATGACTTTAGTTGACTTTTCTTTTGCAGTCTTAGTGATGAATTGCTCTATTTTGCCAATGTTCTAGGCTGGAATTTTATTTTGATACAATTGATTCAAAGTTGTTTTTTATGGCAAAGAAAATCGTAGAATAATAATAAATGAAAATTATCAAATCAGTATCAAAAACTGTTCAGTTTGAATTAATAAATATCAAATTATATTCAAAATAGTACATTAAAATATTTTGGGAAAATCGTTCAAACATTTATTTCATTCCAATGCGTTATATGAATTTGGAGTTTTGTTTTTCTTATGTTGACGAATTCTCGAATGATAACTGTAGTGTTATTTTAACTAACTAGTGCATTTTAAATGAGTATTAATAACTAGTCTTTTAAGTTCAATCAAAACGGGGGGAAATATTAAGGCTCCTTGCTTATAATGATTGTTTTATGCAATATTAATGGTTGAATATGGTGAAATTTGGTTTCGGAAAAGCTGATGAACTCCACCTTCCGTCGTTTCTGCGTGATATGAATGTAAATAACACGTGTCTCCTTACAAGACATACCTTGAGGAAAATAGATATAATAAATATCCCTTCAAAGTGAGAAAGTAAGCAACGATGGATAGTTTCTGACTCAGAAAGCAGCAATTCTTCTCCGTCTTTCACAAATAATACTTATTGAATGTGTGGATTAAAGGACAAAATCAGGGAAACGAGATTCACGAGGCTAACGAAAATAAACTCGATATTCATTTTCTTATCCTTAGATATAAGGGGACGATTGCAGGTTCTTTTTGTATCGGTAGAAGGATACAACAATTAAGTTTGCAACAGATTGAATGTAAGCTGGTGTTATGTTGATTAATCGGACTATTATTCTCATCTTGTGTGTTATTAGCACAACGTTTCGATCGCTGCAACTTGCGACCTTCTTCAGGTGTTGAAAACATGCTTCTTTTTCTCTACTAAGGAAAAGAGGGTTGGTTTTGCATTTCGAACCCTGGTTTGAGGGTGGGTCCGTATATCCTAAAGAAGGTTCAATCTTCAGAGGTTACTAGGATATTTTAAAAAGTTTTCCTATGACTGATTTTTCGGAATATCTACATTAATTGTTAATATCAGTGGAAAAATGTTTTACGAAACAGAGGATCGATACCCATGGCTATGTTTTTTTTAATACATTTTCATCCCAAACAGGGCACATTGCCACTTTGATGTAGAGGGCTATTATAAGGGACAAAGGCTACAGGGGTACTAGGTGGGGAGTTTGGCAGCAAGATGTCGGTTCACGTTACACTTAAACTTCTGCATGTCAGTACGGTTGGGGAAGCAGGAACCTGGCAGGGAGTTCCCAAGTCTAGTGGTTCTGGGGAAGAAACTACTGGAGTAGAAGGCTCTCTTACATCTAGAAATTTCTACTGTGAAGGGGTGGGATTGTACTGTTTGTCGGGTTTGTCGTGGGTATTTACGTAGAGGGGTACAAGTACTTGAAGCTCGTCGGAACATACACCGTTAAAGTACTTGTAGAACAGGCAGAGGGATGATATATTGTGTCGATGGGACAGAGGTTGAAGCTTGGATGATAGTTCCGGCCTATTAGACTGGCGACTCTCTTTTGAACCTTGTCTAGGATTGAGAGACAAGTAGCAGATGCACCGGCACAAATATGACAACAATACTCCATACATGGGCGAATGGTGGCCTTATAGAGGTACAGGATACTTTCAGGGGTCAGTAGGTTTCTAGCACGGTAGAGAGAACCTACCTTTTTCGCAGCGGTCCTGGCAATGCTCTCAATGTCATTGTTTCAACTCATGTTTCCTGTGAACGTTAGGCCGAGGAGTTTAAAAGATGTGGTTTCAGATAAAAAGTCTTTGGTCATTTCTATTGGTGGTGGAGAAGGTTTCTTGTAGTTATTGAAGGAAACAAGTTTAGTCTTGGCAGCATTGATTGTGACCATCCATTTTTGTCCCCATTCCACTACAGAGTGGAGGTTTTTAAAAACACTATTTCACCCCTCTTTAAAAAACATACTTCTAACAGAAGATGAGACACGTATCCAAGGTTACTTAGAGCAACAACCACTATAAACGATTTTAACGTAAAGATGTCAAAATGCCCTTTCAAGGTCCCTCTGTCTGTTCCTAAATCTAAACGATTCTCTGAAAAAGGCTTCTTTCCCAGAACTACCTGCTTGTGGAACACTGGTCCACTGTTCTGCTTCCCGGTTGAGTACAACATGGTAGCCTTCAAATCTAATGTAAACAATTTCTTGTTTAGCCATCACTATAAATAATCAAATTCCACCTAATTTACACCATTAACGACTACTACATTACCACCTTGTATTCATTTACAATTATCTTCAAGTGGCTTTCGGGCCTTTATAAGTCGTAGTTCCCAATTAAAAAACAGAAAGACAGAGAAAGATTTATTTCAACTTAAGCCAAAGAAAATACGAATGTCGGCGTTGCATAGATAGAATCCTTTTTTCAAAAGATTAAGTATTGTTAAGTTCGGTTAACCTCTTTCAGTAATGGTTCTTGAGCCAAACACTTCGTTGACATCGCAGGATTTCTCAGCAGTTTTTCGGCTTAGCTTGATTTGAAACCGCTCATAATTTAAACGATTAGATAGTGCGAAAAAACGCTCTTAAAAATGATATATAAAGTAAAAGTATTATAACGAAAACTGATTTTAAAATACATCATTTGAAATCAAATTTAAAAATGCCGAAAGAACTTTCTTCTTACGCTAATGGGTCGTAAACGCTAAAACAAGTGCACCTGGATAATTATATCTTATAAAAGAAATATGTTATTCTCCATCCGACGATATCACATTAGTGAATGGGACATTGTTCCCAATTAACATTAAGATAAATATAACTTTTCGTATAAAACATGTCGTAAAATATAAACACACGCACACAAATATATATATATATATATAGAGAGAGAGAGAGATAGATAGATAGATAGATAGATAGATAGATAGATATGCAAACAGACTTATACAAGGATTGCTACACGAACAGCAGAATATTACTATCTGTAAGTATTAATTAAGATCTTATCAGGTAAAAAAAAATCCATGTTTACTTTAGTTGTTAGTAACGATAATCAAATATTGACATTATATATATTTATATAAAATTCTTTACATGTCCGTCTTAAGAAATATTAATATAAATAGCTCCATTTGTCATTAAACACTGTTATATAAACCCGATAGATATATATTAGATTGTATCCTATATATACATTCTTCACTCTTTTTTTTACATGGAGTTCACCACTTATCAAGGCCCAATGGCCACTCGAGGATAAAGGTTATTGTGTGTACAGTAATCAACGGGATAATGTAGCAATAGTATTGGAGAATTGATAAGGTGTCATTACTCAGGAATTTGTTTGTGTTGGACTTGAAGACATCCAGGTTGAAGTCCGGAGGGAAACAGGTAAGTGGAACAGAGTTCCACAGGCGTGCAGTTCTAAGAAAGAAGCTTTGTTCATGGAATCTACTTTTTGATTTAGGCATAGATAAGGAGTGGGGAAAATTATGACGGTGGTTTCCGCTAGTCGGGTGTTTTTTGAAAAACATTGGCGAGGGGGGAACCATAGAATGTAGCTCAGACGAGCACTTGCCATGGAAATAACGATACAACAAAGACAGGCTCGCTACGTCTCTTCTGTGGGAGAGAGATTGCAGGGTAGAAAAAATGGCATCCCCCACCAAGCCACGAAGTCTATTTTGTCAAGGCAGGATAGGCTGTTTTTAGCAGCTCCCGCCCAGATGTGGCAGCAGTACTCCATCTTTGGACGTACTTGGCTCTTATATAGATAGAGAATTGCATCAGTAGTGAGATATCTTCTGGAGCGGTAGAACTCGGACAAATATATATATTAATATATATATATATGTATATATATATATATATATATATATATATATATATATATATACATACTAGCAAAAGAATCCGTCGTTGACTGGGTTCAAAAACAGCCTACAGAAAATGGACTCTGATTTATGAAAGTATGATAGGTTATGAAAAGGAAGGGTTGTAAAGAGATAGTTTCGAATTTGGGAGTATATAAAACCAAAGCAAAATATGATGAAAGTAAATATAAAATAGATAAACCCCATAATTTATTATACCATACCTGTTCACAGTGAAACACTTATCACAATATTCTGTGGATCTATATTAAAAAACCTTGTTAAACTTTGTGACATATTTCCATTCTATGGAGGCCAGGTGCGAGCGAACACCCCATATTTTTTATTATACCATATTTCTTCAAACTGAAACATAATTATTAAAGTGTACTTACGCAGATAGATATGAAAAGTCTTTATTAAAGTTTGTGCCTATTTCTATTCTATGGAGGCCAGGCGCGAACGCAGACTCCACAATTTTATTATACCATTCCTATTTAAGTTAAAACATTTTATCAAAGTATTATTATGTACACCTATATAAAAGCACTTGTAAACATTTTTATTTAATTTTTAAAATTTTTATTTCCATACTTTGTGGACCAGGAGCGAACGCAGACCCCACAATTTTAATGAACCACCGTTCAGCCAGATCAAACATACCCATTCCTGTGTCTCGATACATCATCTATCATTATATGTAATCAGTTTTTTAAAATAGCCAACCATATAGGAGCCTATTGGTGATCAGACACACACGCTCGCGCACACACACACATTCAGCTTTATATTATAGATATATAAATATATATATATATATGATGAGCTGTGAAACAGCGAAACAGTACTCTATGCGGATGCCTACATATATATATATATATATATATATATATATATATATATATATATATATATTAGCTTCATTCAGTCTTGACTATAGATACCCTCTGTAAGGTACCTGCGCGTAAATTTTTTTGTTTTATTTTTGTAGCTAGCGTTGCGTAATCTCAATCACAACCTTCGTAAGTCGGCATTGTTAAATACCAGTGATAAATGGAGGTTTATGGAAGCTTGAAACAAGCCTGGGATAAGCGGAGAGCTGGTACTAGTTAGGTCTTATGTTACCTCGGTGATCTGATGAGAATCGGTGTGTCAACGTCTTTGGACAGATAGAGAAAGAGAGAGAAAGTAGTTTATTTGTCAGCTTATTTGTTCTATGATAGCTGCAGACAGATCGAGAGCTTTGCCTTAGCATACGTAATTGTGTCAACTGGACTGACTCGTTAAACAACAAACATTATCGAAAGGCTCAGAAGGGTTCGGCTTGATCATCGAAATGATTGTGCTAAGGAAGCAACAAAGCAATTAATTCACTACATATTGCTGCTTGCTTCGTTGAACCTGTGAACTTGGATTAGTACAATTGTTCAAGTTATAAATGATTCAACGATAGAATACCGTTCAAAACTGAGACTTACACAGATGTTTTGTGTATATCTCAGTTTAGAATGAGAGTAATTCGGCCAAATTTGGAAAAATGAATAATGTATATTTAACCGAATACGAACAAAGAAAAAGACTACATTTAAAACTAGACGGAAACTTTTCATAGAACAGCAAAAATTAATTCCCCGAAGTTAGGTGACGGTAGTCAAGTTGTTAATTACACGAACTAATGACATGAAAGATCATAGTTTGACGCAAAAATCGGTATTTTTACGAAGAAACAAAGAGTCGTACGTTGTAGATATGTTTTCAACGTAGATAGCAAACTAAAGCTGTACTAAGCGTCGGACAATTCCCAGGGTTTTTGTTCTTTTTTTTTTCTTCTACATCTTTTAAATTCTTGTCTTCATTCTTTTTTTTTAGTTTTACATCTTCAGCATCTACTTACTTTTGCCTCTTTTTCTTTATCTCTTATCATTTTACTTATTCCGTCTCTTTTTTCGTTCTCTTTTCTGTGTGTTTGTTGTATGTTTTTATCTTCCTCCTCCTCGCATCTCCTGTATTTCTTCTTTCTTTTGTTTTGGTTCTTCTTTTTTCTCACCTCCCCTTCTTCTTAATAATCTTTTTTTTCCTTTACCTTTTTGTTCGTTTTCCACTTTTTCTTTCCACCTCCGTTGATCTTTGTCTTCTCTTCCACCTCCGTTGTTTTCTTTTTTCCCTCATCTGTCTCATTACACTTCCTCTTCCTCTTCCTCAGTTCTCCTATTTCTTCGGCTTCATGATCTTTTTACTTGTTTTTTGTCTTTTTATTTTTTATTGCTAAATTTTCTTCTCTTCTTTTTCATTTTCTCCTTTGTCTTAGACTTCGTCTGTTATTTCCTTCAAAGAAATATGTAAACCTTATTTTATCGGATATTCTGCAATGTTTTTGTTTTAATTTTATTTGAATGCAGATTCTTATACATTACAGTCAATTGTGACTTATAAGAATGATTTGCGAAGAAATGGACAATAATAATCTGAATATATAGAAATTATTCATTAGTCCAGCTACTGAATGAAACCAGCGTTGTTCACAAACAATACATTTAAACGTTTGCTTCATATATTTAGTTGTTTTACAGAATTTAAAATGAATCTATTTTAAAATATTTATAATGAAGTATAGTTTAAATGTTTTCCATTGATACTGAATAAAAAAAAAGAAAAACCTCTTCTAACGCTGTCGAGAACCAACATGTTGTGGCCTAAGTTGCAAAAAATAAAACAAAGAATAGAAAAGAACCTCAACTCACTTTTTTCTTTGTAACAACAACATTTGTTTCTTCATTGTTATGGCAGTGACGTCACCCAAGTGATTTCAAAAGTTCTCCACACTTCTCATGTAATCTCGAACTTTATTCGCGTCTCTCCCCGAGAAAAAAGAAGTAAAAATACAAAAAAAAATCACTAATAAAAAAATAAATAAATAAACAATCTTATAGCGATAAAAATCGATCATAAAAATTGGCAATGTTCCGGTGTTCTTATGGTAAAACACCAAGCTACTTATCGATCTGTGAACATTTCGATCCTTGTCATCAAAATCTAGCTATATTGACAATATTGATGGGTAGTGATACTTCAAAACATGTATATTCATGGATAACTGACGCCAGTCTCGGTAATAACACTTGGCATTATTAAGTAGGGCTCCGAAACACGCGTGTCTGTAGATTACTGTTTTTAAAAAAAACAATAAATAAATAAGAAAAACACCGATTTGCCGAGGAGGAGCAGTTAACCTTAATATATCGTTTAATAAATCAACAACAAAACCACATAAACAGATAAACCATAAAAAACGAAGCATCAAATCATCTATGGCATCATAGCGTAATGGATTAGGACGCTGGACTGAAATGCATAAGGTCCAAGGTTCGAATCCTAACAACAGTCAAGCTACGCTAAAGAGGATTAGGGCTCCGAAACACGCTTGTCCGTAGATTATTGTTTTTAAAAAAAATAAATAATTAATTAAAAAACACGTTCAAATAAAAAATGGTCAACTTTTTAAGAAAAACACCGGTTCTCCGAGGCGGAGACGTTAACCTAAATATATTATTTAATAAATCAACCAGAAAACCACGTAAACAGATAAACGATAAAAAACGAAAGAGTAAATTGTGTATGTCATATTAGCGTAATGGATTAGGGCGCTGGACTGAAATACATAAGGCCCAAGATTCGAATCCTAACAACAGTAAAGCTACGCTGAAGATGAGTAGGGCTAGCAATGTCAGAAACCGACATTAAAAACGCGTGAAAAAAATTGAATAATTCGACATCCTATATTTCCAAGCTTACAATTTCTTGAAGAATGTAATTCAACCCCTATTTTTTTTCAGTTAAAGAAGCAAAGACCAAATTTTAGAAATATAACGGGTTTAATAACAAATTATGCAATATTTGTGTTTTTAAATCGGTTTTCTTGAAAAAAGATTTAAAGAAAATCAACGAATTTCCACTTGCTTCGATAAATATATGTATAGATCAATTTAAAAAAATCACTTACCCATAAAAATACTATTCAATGGGTACTTCCATTCTTCATTGTTAAGAATTTATCTATATTTATATTTTAAATTCCATGTATTTTTTAAGTAAAGAATTTTTTAAACAACTATTTGAAAATACCGCTTTTACGTAAGCATTTCTACGGTGTAAGCGAAACGCCGAAGCGGTGTTTGTTCTTGTTTTGAAATACGGATGGACAGAATGACGTAAAAACCACACGTTCGCGTTAGCCGTCTAGCCTTATGCGTGAAGAAGTATGTGTTACAATAGCTGAAAATTAGCCACATTTTACTTAAAAGTTTTGGCTTAAAAAACAGTCGAGGAATGTGTTTCTTTTCTCGAAGAAATATATGAGTTTTTGATTTAATATATTTTATTTCTTCTTTATGGAGTGATTTTTTTATTATTTAAAAAAACATTGAATGAAATAGAAATAATTGTAGTAATTAAACGAAACTTTCTGTGCAGTATAAGAAGATTATGAGGTTTCACGTAAAAGAAAATTCAACGCGATTTTTAAAAAAAGGGTTTTAAACTTTGGACTTTACAGGTAAATTGGAAAATAACTGAATTTTTAGGTTTTAAATTAGATTATTTTATTTATTGATCTTCTATCTCCAATTTGTGATATATAAATTTGAGGTGGGAAATTAATTATTTTCATTTTAATAGACATTTTAAAATGGAGTGGGTGATATTCTAAAAACAACACTTTTTCTGAATATTATATTCGGTTTATTGGCAAGAGCATACAATTTTACATTGAACCTGAAAATATCGTAAACATTGAACCAATAGAAAAATTTTTATAGCTTTTTAAAGTGAAAAAATTGAAAAAAAAATTGACTCGTAAAATTCAATTGATTTCATGACGTAAATAAAATGGCTGCATGAAGGCGCGCAGGCACTTTGTAAACATTATTTTTGAAAAATTAAAAAATAATATTTCTATTATTTTTTAAACGACTTTATAATTTATTTTGGAAGTATATTCCAGAAGGAAAATAAACAACCCACTTTAAAAAAAAAAATTACGAGTTTTATTATCTTTTATTCGCAGTTTTTTTAGGGTGGTCATAAATTCCCCCAAAATTCTGACACACCTAGAGTAGGGACCCGAAACACGCGTGTCCGTAGATTACTGTTTTTAAAAAATAATATGAAAAATAAATAAATAAAACATGTCCAAATAAAAAATGGGCGACTTTCTAAGAAAAACACCGGTTCTCCGAGACGGAAGAAGTTAATCTTAATATATCGTTTAATAAATCAACAACAAAACCACGTGAACAGATAAACGATAACAAAACGAAGCAGTAACTCGTCTATGGCATCATAGTGTAATGTGTTTGGGCGCTGGACGAAAATGCATAAGTTCCAAGGTTCGAATCTTAACAACAGTCAAGCTACGCTGAAGAGGATTAGGGCTCTGAAACACGCGTGTCCGTAGCTTACCGTTTTAAAAAAAAAATAAACACGTCCAAATAAAAATTGGGCGACTTTCTCAGAACAACTGCATATATATATATATATATATATATATATATATATATATATATATATATATATATATATATATATATATATATATATATACGTATGTATACGTATGTGTGTGTCTGTGTGTGTGTGTACGTATTAATATCGCTATATTTAATATTGTTGTATGGCGATAAAATTTTTGGCCTAGCTTGAAGTAAAATACGAAAATTGTATAATTTTGCCTTTTTCCATATCATATTCAACGCTCTGAAAAAAACAATTGTTTTAAAACGATTGTAATTTAAACGATTGAAAAACGTTCTGCAAAACAATATATAAAGTGAAAGTATTATAACGAAAACTTATTTGAAAATACATCATTTGAGATAACAATTATTTTTTTACTTATGAAGGTGCAAAGGCCATTCGAGCATAAAGCTTAATTAATATTATGTTGTAGTAAACTAATCGTTAATGATGTAAATTGGATAGAATTTGATTATTTTGGGACAACTTTCTCCAAGAACTTTCTTCTCAAGATAATATAAATGCAATTTGAAATTAAATTCAGCAAATTAAAAAATAATGACAAATTTATTTCTTAATCCATGGATTTTCAGTGAATGGCCCATCTCATAAGACGAAATGTTTTTATCAAAATAATGTGTATAGGCAGTAATGAATTCTGCCATTCATCACATAGATTGAAAAACTAAAAAAACCTTGCATAAAAATCTTAAAGAAGGTTTCTTTTAAGCTTTAAAAAATTTCAGTTAATATATATATATATATATATATACAAATATATATTATAAGAGTTAAGAATAGCATCGACACTATATATATATGTGTGTGTGTGTGTGCATACATTTATGTATATATATATATATATATATATATATATATATATATAAAGAGAGAGAGAGAGATTTACATATATATATACGCACATATGTATACATATATATACATTAATATAAACAGACACACTCAAACACACACACGCGTATATATTTATATATATATATGTGTGTGTGTGTGTGTGTGTTTGTGTGTGTGTGTGCATGTATTAATATCGCTATATCAGATGTACTAGAATGGCGATGAAATGCCGGCTATAAATTACAATGTCAAGTGGTGGGAAATCATTGTTTTTCGGGTAAAGAAATCAATTCTCCTTTGCTTTATGGTTCCCAAAAGCTTTTAAAGGAATTCAATCAAGCCAGGCCATAACTGTGCGCAGGTGCCCTCCACACACACCTGGCTGTGATTACTCTGTAAAGGTATGAATAGAACCCCGGCCCCACATTTGTCATAAATTAGAGCGCACGTGTCAATGTGTGCTTTTGTGATAATAACGGTTTCCCCTTGGACAAGACGATGCCCCTCCTCATCCCGTCCGCACGCAGGGAATATTTTTTCCGCATGATGCCCGTCACATACATCTTATTGTTACCTTGTGTACCCTCCCCCGGGCCACTGACACATGAAATGTAGCTATTCTTTTTGGCTTACCCTCCTGCATCAATTAGGAAAGAGTCACACATCAAGATTCAGCAATGTACAATCCATGACTAACAGTAATTACCCTGACAAATGAATTGTTGGGACTCGTACTAATATATTTTTCCCTTTACTTATCATTGTCCAGAGGGTCGGGATGTTATTCAGTCTCATTCTTGCCCGGCAATATACCAGTCGAGGATACGATCTCGACAATCAGTTTGACAGAAACAGTGTCATCTCGATGGCCTTTTATCCGTCGGACTGAGGTATTAGTTCTAAGTATTCCAAGCAAGTTAACCCTCCTAGGTTTTCTCCTCTCCCTTGGGTTAAGGTAATTTATTGCTACTTGCCTTGGGCTTCGTGACCGGAGAATGCCGACGGAGTTTCCCAGGCATTTTTAATAGTCCAGAGTCCACGTTCAGGGTCGATGTCTTACATTCCCACATTCAACCAATTCCTCTTTGCAATGGGAACAAAATACACATCTAGAACCGAGGAGATGCTATCTACCTAGAGTGTATCTCCACAATGGAAATTGATAATTTTCTTGATTGTAATCCGAGGTGATTAATATGTTAGTTAATACTGAATTTTCTTTAATCGCTCCAAGCAAGACATGAAGCCAGTCGATGTAACGACTTAAAGGTCAAAAACTAGCACATGTTCCGTGTTATATGAAGAAATTCCGATACAGAAAACAGTTATACTCCACATTTTGTCAAACACATTGCTCATCAAATGGAGGGAATAAAAATCAAATAAAGGGAACCACGTCTAACGAGGGTGCAGAAAATAACATCAAATCCGTTTCTATCATTCTTATTAGTACTAGGCGTTTCTAAGAAACTAATCTATCAATGAATACGATGTACTTCAGATACCCACTTCTGTTATTTCGACCTCGGACTACTGTTCTAATCTTGCATGTTATTTACACAACATTTTTACCGATGTAACCTCCAATCTTTTTTAATAGCGTCTTGTCGAACTCAGTGCAAAGTGATAGTTTTCTGGGGTTTAAAAGTTCAATTCTCAGCACAAGCGATGCTGACAATATAATTAAGTATTATTTAAGACGCCTACCCATTCATAGCTGACTGATCAAAAGTAAGCTATTGCGTGGATAAAATAAAGGATTCCGTTCAAAATTTCTTACAGATTCCGGAGTTTGACATAAAAATTCTAAAGTTAATAATTATAATTTTAAAGTTCGGCAAGACAACCAAATAAAACATCTGTATCTGAAAACTTCTCAAACTACCCACCTCCTCCAGGCAAACGCACTAAACTAACTTTGAATCATAGTTAGCCTTCTTTGAGACACAGCTACATAACGACTTCCTTCGTTACGGACGTTCCTTCTTGAATTTAACATTTTTTCATATTTCGTTTATATAGTTTTTAATGGTAGTTTAGAATTTAATTATTTCGGTTATTCGATTTAACATTTGCTTATATTCAATTCATCATTTCTGTCCTCGGTCAGTGAAGGATAAATTCTACTAGACTTGGGCAATTATTTATTGTTGTTCCTATCCAGAATGTGAATTTGTGGGAGTTGGATTTTCTCACGTTAAAAATCGATATTGTGTCTAACTGTGCACTCGTATGGGTGTAAGTAGATAGGAAATACCAAGATACGAAAAGTAGTTCGAAAAATTTAAAATAAGGCATCCCATTCGTAGATTATTCCTGGGTTTTCTTTGCTGATAGTCTATTTAGGATAATCGATTATTATTATTAGTAGTAGTAGTAGTAGTAGTAGTAGTAGTAGTATTAGTAGTAGTAGTATTAGTAGTAGTATTAGTAGTAGTAGTATTAAAAGTTAAAAATGTTAGATAAAAGATCATTATTTGTCGGTATGAATAGGACAAATATGTTAAAGGTTCAGAATTTGGAATGAGTTAGCAGAACAATAGAACAAAAGCACCATGTATGCAGTCTTGGTGAGCTGAGTGTTAATATACTCGTACAAAATAGGTTTTAAAATACCATAAAAACGTGATTCAAAGTCACATGTATAAAGATCTCACTTGATTTACGTCATAGCAAAGATTAGTTAGAATATATACGTGCAGAGTTAGAACAAGGCAGTTATTGAGGGGGACAGAAAACAGAAGAAGAGAGTTTGAGCGTTGGAGACAGGGCCTGGATAGTCTTGTACGGGAGGAAGCAGAATCTAGAGACACAACAGGAAAACATTTGGAATAAAAGCTGTCCGAAAATATAACCGATGGTTTCTGGTCGTTGCTTTGGAAGGAATGTTCATTTAAGCTTATGCTAGTCCGTCACCCAAGATCCCCAGATGAATGAAGGTAATGTTTCCCTGCTTGGCAAGATGGAATTCTCCAGATATTCAATCCCTTTGTTTTTAAGGAAATGTTGATAAAATATTGTATGCCCGGTTTAAACTGTAAATATATGAAATGCCTTCATGTAAACAGCTATATAAAAATAACTACAAAAATATCACACGTAGATGGCGCGAAGAAATTCATCTTATACCCAACATATTATATACTCCCGTTCATTATATACTAGCCACACATTATATATATATATATATATATATATATATATATATATATAATTATAAAATAGCGCTAACATCATTTTCTTTCAGTCATTGAACAATTTTCAAAAAAATATACTTATCTCTGTCATTTCTAGTCGCTTAAGGGAAGACTAGAATTAAAACACGAGTTTCCGGCTGCTGAGTGATCTAGCCAGGTTCGGAAGTTATAACTGTACCGGCTTAGCGAGGTAAGGCTCTCACTCAATTTATCTACATGCTATTTATTTTCGCCATTGATAGGAATAATAAATGACTACTGTAGCACGTGACAGGAAATAACGATCTTTCTCCGTTTAATATTACTACGGAAACCATCACGAGATACGATTGAGTTTATAAATTCTATTCTGAAAATCATTGAGTCGAACTAGGGTTAATCTTATTGATTAGGGCACGTGAAAATGGAAGTGGCCGTGTTTTTATCACTAGCATTAAAACAAATAAATTTAGAAATTTTAAATTTGTCTTTAGAATTAAAAAAAACATTAAATTAACAAAATTATTTTTAAAATTAAGAAACTTAAATTAAAAATAATTTTTAAATTATTTCTTATTGTGAATTAATAAACGAAAATAAACAAATGTAAAATTAAAACTTTGATTTTTAATTGAAATTAACAGAATTATTTTTAATTTTAAAATTTTTATAATTTTATACTTAAAATTCTTTATAAAAATATTTAGGAAACGATTTTAAAATCGCACTGGTATATATATAAATTGCTTATTTTCTGTTAATATAAATGTTTAAAATGTTTTAGAAAATAAAACACTGCGGAACTACTAAATCACTAAAATAAATAAAACAACTGTTTACTCATTTGTAATTAACAAAAATACTTTTAAACACCAAGAAAATTGTAATTAAAAAATGTTATTTCCAGATAAAGGTTATATGCATAAATATTCGTAATTTTAAAATTATATCTTATTTACTATTGAGTATATAAATGAATTGATTTTTGGTTTAAGCTTAAGCTAAATTACAACAAAGTTAAAGCAAAAGCTGTTTGGGCAGTTTTAATTTAGTAGTTTAAAATCAGTGACACGTGATGTTGCCTGAATCAAACTCAAAATAATTCAATGATATATTACCAAACGTGTTCTTGTACCCCAAAAACGAAATTATAGTCCAAAAAATTAAACCGAATTTATTTATCATAATATATAAAAAAGAATCAATTATTAAATAAATATAATCAATACGTTGTTCGTATTTTGTTATGAAATACGCCCATTTTTTATGCAACCATTTTTAATTGTACTTAAGTGTAAGATTTTTCGTCTAATATTACTGTAAACTATTATAAATCGAAAAAATGAAATTGCAAAAATATATTGATTAACTATTAACTACATGCACGTTCAATTGATAATACATTTAATTAAGGGATAATAAGAAAAGTTAATTTATAAAACGTCCTTTTTCATAACCAATATGCAAACACCATAAAATTTCATCAGATAATCTTGTGGATTGATAGGACAAAGCAGCCTTAAAACATTTCCACAACTAGTCGTAATGGAGAGGCGATCTTCCATCTAAAAATAATTCACCGCTTATCAAGACCCGAAGACCACTCAAGGATAAGGTTTAATGAGAGTATGCTGGTCACTGAGACAACAACTTAGTGATAATTAGTGGTAGAAATTAAGTAGAATTAAATTATTTAAGGGGCTTTTTATATTCTATTGAAAACGACCACGTTGTAGTCAGTAGGGAAACAGGCCAACGGAACAGAGTTCCACATGGGGATATGTTGGTGGAATTTGTATTTACATTTAAGCATATATAGAGTCGCGGAAATTGTCAGTAGTGATTGTAAGTAGAGTGCTTTTGTGTTTGGACCATAGATTAAAGCTGAGACGATCGCGCGCCAAGAAAATAATGATATAGAAGAAAAAAAAGTTCAAACGATTCTTTGTGGGAAAAAGGTTGCAAATAGAAGAAAATTGCATCACCTACTAGATTTGAAAGCCGATTTTGAACTCTATCAAGACAGGGCAGGGTGCTCCGAGCAACTTCACCGCAGATGCAGTAACAGTACTCTTAAAGGTATGTCAATTCTCGACGTTTTCCAGTGTGGAGCGTCATTAAGAGAAAACGGCTATAGAAGAAGTCAAACGTATGGAACCTATCACCCCACTCGTCACTACAATGATCATTTGAAACACAAATATTTCGGGAAGACTGGCGCATTTTGATGGCTTGCCATCTTATGCTGACGCAACTGCACGTGAAGAGCTTATTGTTGATTTTATTACTGAAATTCCCCGGCAGGTTATAAGGAATGGTCGCTTCGTATCGATTCTTGAACAATCTGACCTCGACAGAGCGGAAGGCAAACAGCCCGATTGCTTAATGGCATTTTTTACCAACGTTGAAATGCGACTTGTGTCAACACGTTCTTCAGCTCGCCAGTAGCAAGGAGGTGACGGTGGCTAAGTAACTAACGACACAGACTAACAACGTAGCTGTGTCAAGTTCGAATCTAGTTCGTTCCAGAGAAATATTTCACTTCTGTGTGTTGGAAACTTTTTCGTAGTCAATATCTTTCTAGAAAGAATTCTAACTAAAAAATGTCGGGAATACGAAATAGAACAATAATAATCTAGATGAAATCAATCAGTGATGCTCAAAAACACAACAATAAAAACCATGTCAGTGTCACGTCGGCAGTTTTCTTTTCTTTTTTAGCAAAAATTTTATTAGCGTTACTCTCCCGTCTCGACATCACTTAAAAAGTCTTTCGCTGCCACATGTCCATCTAACCTGATTTGCGTTTCCCTTTCTTCCGAGCACATGCTTGCCACAGCCAGCTCATTCTCGTCTTCAACCTTACACATTCATTTTCTTCGACGCGCACTTTGCTTCTCTCCCGAGCACATGGTCTCCTTTTTTTCTCTTTCTTGTCGTGCCAACTCGCGTACACTTCTTAATTTGCATATATGCTTTTCTCGGCTACTGCCGCTACTAATCTCTTCACAAGCCAGCCATCTTACTTAGCTGCTAATATTTTCCCACACATTCGTATTAACTATGTGACATCAGTAACGTAATTAGTATTAAATAATATTAACCTGTTATGTAACTAAAATCTATTAACTAATCTCACATTTCGCTGATATTATATTATAAATTCATTTGTGTTACTCTGAATAAAAATATTTCTCAATAATAAAGTGAAAATAAAAATATTGAGGAAATAACTAAAATCACTTAAAAAATATTTATTTTTTTATGCCAAGGTCGCTGGAAAGATGGTGGGATCCTTCTACCGCTCCAGAAGATATCTCACTACTGATGCAATTTCTCTGTCTATATAAAAGCCAAGTACGTCCAAGGATGGAATACTGTTGCCATATCTGGGCAGGAGCTGCTAAAAACAGCCTATCCTGCCTTGACAGAGTACAAAATAGACTTCGTGGCTTAGTGAGGGATGCCCATTTCTCTATCCTGCAACCTCTCTCCCACAGAAGAGACGTTACGAGCCTATCCTTGTTTTATCGTTATTACCATAGCAGGTGCTCGTCTGTACTCCAATCTCTGGTCCCCCCTCGCCAATCTTTCACGAAAAACACCCGTCTAGCTGAATCGACTGTGAAAAATTTCCCCCACTCTATATCTGTGCCTAAATCAAAACGCGGATTCCATGAATAAAGCTTCTTTCTTAGAACTGTACGCTTGTGGAACTCTGTTTCGTCTGCCTGCTTCCCACCGGACTACAACTTGGATGTCTTCAAGTCCAATGTTAACAAATTCCTAATGAACCGCCCCCTTAAGTAAACACTTCATCAAATCTCCACACTAACGTAATGTACTTGCAATAACCCTTATCCCTGAGTGGCTTCCGGGCCTTGATAAGTGGTGATCACTGTGTAAAAAATATATATATATATATTTTTCATCTTACAAAAGTAGTACAAAATGAATATCACAAATATATTTAAAGAGAAATAAAAGCTCATTTCTTATAAAAGGAGTAAAAATCATGTTATGTTGAATGGCAGAACTGTTTTTAGCTTTCCTTTTTTACAAAATGCGTTTTTAGTCGCGTGTAAGCGACTCTATAAGTCACTCTGTCGGTCCGTCAGTAACACTTTTCTGCTTGGCCTTTTTGGTTAAGATCAAAGGCCTGTCGTGAATAGATGCTGTTCTTAGCTTTTTAAGTTTTCCTTGGCCTTTTGGCAAAAATCAAATTGTAATATCTGTTCCGGCAAATACTGCAAGCAAAGACCATATGGGGGGGGTTAGGGTTAGGCCCCACATATCAGACCTTGGTCAATGTAGGGGCAACCCTTCATACTAATTGTCACTATCCAGCTCCCCTACTCCCGGGGAGTTGGTGTCCATTTCCCCTTCACTCCTCACATTAAAAATCGGCCTTGTGCCTAATTTGCTCGGTGGGGGAGCAAATAAATACCTAGTCAATGTAGGGGCAACCCTTCATACCAATTGTCACTATCAAGCTCCCCTACTCCCCGGGGAGTTGGTCCCCGTTTTCCCTTCACTCGTCACATTAAAAATCGGCCTTGTACTTAATTTGCTAGGTGGGGGAGCAAATAAATACCCATTTTCTTGGTCTTTTAGCCAAGATCAAATTGTAGTATCTGTTCTTAGTACATGCTGCACTTGGCTAAGATCAAAGTATAGTATATGTTCTTAACAGATGCTGCACTTACATTTTGTAACTTCTCCTTGGCAATGGAAGGGGAAACCCTTCCATGCTAAGGCATTTTTAGTCGCATGCAAGTCACTCCATCGGTCGGTCTGTAACACATTTTTTTAAAGCAAGGTGTATGGAGTAACATTTTTGTCCCCCGATTTATCAGAGAGGGACCTATGTTTTCAATGGGTCCGTCTGTCCGTTAGTTCGGATGATTGACGGATAACCGTCCATTACTTTTTCCTGAAATTTTGTCACAAATTATATTTTAATATATAAATGTGCATAGTAAAAAAATTTTTTTTTTTTTTTTGCGAAAAATTCTATTTTGCCCGCACCCGCTCAAAAGGGGTCAAAAATGGCCCAAAATGACACCGCTGACTAGAATATGTTTGTCTTCAAGTCTAACGTGAACAAGTTTTTGATGAGCCGTTCCATATAAATTACCGAATCTCCATTACTAACGGTTACTATATTGTCCAATTTCTACTGTACACTCTTTATCCATTATCCTCGAGTGTCCTCTGAGCCTTGATAAGTGGTAATGCCTATGTAAAAAGAAAAAAATATATCATTAATATTAACGAGGTTGCAAAATAGAAACATTGCAGTAAACAGTAAGCAATAAATCTCTAACAAAGTGAGGTCATGACCGGAAATCAACATCGAAACATTGATCTCTAACGTTTTAGGTATTTTGATTTAGTTATTTGGTATTACGTATAAATAGAATTAAAACATTACCTTACCAAATATCTAGGGCTTTAGCGTGATGCCATAGATTTATGGTTAACGTTATGTTTCAAAGCATGAATTCAGACATAAAAATATTATCAATTTTGGCAGCCTCATCATTTTCGTTTCCTTTTCTTGTTTTTAGTACCCATATTCCATAAGCTATAGTTTTGATAAAGAGAGAATTTATATTTTCGGGGTTGAAAATACATATATCTAAAATTTACCATGTGGATTTTTTTCATCTCACATTAATATTATTTTTAAGCTGTTTACATCAACTGCTTTCATGCCTTGCCATGATCGATTTCCTTAAAGAAGTCTTGTTGGGAATAATTTCAATAGTCAAAAACTGTTAACTTTGTATTAGCGTTAAGGAAAAACATTCGTATTAGAATTTGCGCCCGTAGTGTTCCTAGTTCTTATGATTAAAAAGAGGATTTTTTTTTTTGCTTTTATTGTCCGACGTTCCATGTACATGTGTGTGTGTGCATACGTTGTGTGTGCATACGTTGTGTGTGCATACGTTGTGTGTGTATAGTTGTGTGTGTTTATGTTCGTAGCAAAAGGATAGCGAGTGCGTGTATTTTGCTGGCAATAAATTACAGGACTGGATTTAAACGAGACGACGAGTAGGATTTCCGCGTTGGGTTGGCTATCGAGTTGTATTTAATCCGCTATTACATCACTTCGATGTCAGCTGCAGACGGAAGACAATAAAGCATTCAAGGGAGTCGCACGATGCCCGTTTAACAGGTGTTTCTCACTGGCGGTCACGTTAAATCATTCGAGAATTTATCACTATTACTTATGTCTTAACATTACATAATAGACACTTTTCTGGGGAAGGAAGTTCCTCAAGGAGTATACAAATCTCATATACATACGATTAAACACAGAGTGTATTTTTTTCTTTAATTCTCACGTTCACGTTGAGTAAAATATGATTATTTTTCAAGACCAATGTAAACAAATTACTGCCGAACAAATTCAAATTCTGACAAATTAACCCAGTGTTTCCAATCCTCGGTAAAGGTATTACTCATCGTTAGGTAACATTCATTTGGATCATACCTAACAGGAGATTGTTGCGAGTTGAGCATCGATATGTTAATCGGAGAAGCAGCAATAAGGGAAGGAATTCCAAAGTCTATCAATCCGACTGAAGAAACTATAAAAACAGAAAGCTTTCCCGTATCTAACGACCATAACAGTATGTGTGTTGAATTTGCTGCTCATCCCTTAAGTCGAGGTATGTGATTTCAAGTTCCACAAGTGCTATAAGTTCATCATAGCACATTCCATGCAAGTATTTGTAAGATACGCACATGGATGCTACATTTCAGCGAGACCAAAGAGGTTGTACAGTTGTAAATTATGCAGGACTTGTTAGATTTTTTTAAATATAATTATTCAGACAGAAACTGTATATTAACTGATATATATTTTTCATCGAGAAAATTGGAACTGTTCTTGGCTCACATACAATTCGCTCTAGGAATGGGGCAAAAAGAAAGACTCGATGAACAGGCTTAATTAGAAAAAGAATATATTGTACAAGAAATGATACAAAAAAGAAAGTTCTCGACAATTTCTGAATCTAGTCTCGCACTGGATCGCGATCAGTCATCAGGAGAATATAAGACGTGGTTTTTATAACGATTAGAAGAGTACATTATGAGTAAATAGATGTTCCCATAAAAACCTCTAAACCTAGAAAGACGTGCTGTTTTTATAGGTTTTGTAAAAAAAAAAGTCTTGGTGTTTCTTAAAGCACAATACAAATCATTCTCAATTTTGTTTGCTTTAGTAGCAGTTTTTCAAATATAGGTATTATCTTTCGCTGGAACATAGTCTTCGCTGGGGATACTACTGGTGGTGTGTAAGGTAACGTGTGATCCTATAGAATTGTCGAAACTTTTGGAGTACCGAATGTTTTTTTGAGTGTTCGTTTTAAATTGTCGACGAAGCGTTCTGCCGGCCCGTTTGATCGGGGTAAGCACTGTGGAGTCGAAATATGTTTAATTTAAGGCATCACAGAATTCCTTGATACGTGTGGACGTAAATCGAGTTCCGTTATCAATTACTAAGCAGTCGACAACTCCAAACCAACCAAATTATTCAATGGGCAAAGTTATGACTACACTTGTAGTTGGTCACTTACATCTGAACACTTCTGGCTATTTTGTATATGTATCCATCACAATTAAATAATACCGATCCTCGAGTGGCCCTGTTAAATATATGAATTCTTCACCAGTTTTGGTCTGTTTTGGGCCATAGTTTAAAAG
This sequence comes from Euprymna scolopes, assembly GCF_053919585.1. Classification (NCBI taxonomy): domain Eukaryota; kingdom Metazoa; phylum Mollusca; class Cephalopoda; order Sepiida; family Sepiolidae; genus Euprymna; species Euprymna scolopes. The sequence goes on from NC_136506.1 coordinate 1,417,618, forward strand.
TTGAATAACTCGACCATTTTTAATTTCTTTATCTATATTCGGTCAGTATACATTACTACACATAAGGCTCTTCATTCTGTTCATTGCCGGGTAACCCATAGCAAAGCCTTTCATTATCCTTATTTTGTAGGGCTTTTGGTATGATAACTCTTTCGTTGTACAGTAGGACGTCATCACACAAATCTTTATTTGTGATTTTCTATTTTGTAACACTAATAAATTGGTCTTTTTGTGCTTCGTGCTTAATTTTATGCAGTGTGACCGGAAGGTCTTTGAGAATATTGCACATGAGAGTTTTGATTTTACTGTCGATACATAAACTAGCTATTAAGAAGTCCCCAAGAGGTTCACTTTGTCACGGAACCAACCATAAAAGTCTGTATGTAGGCAAGGCACTTTAATCTGAAATTGTAATTTAGCAGAATAGTTGCCCAGCCCCGCGGTCTATTCGTTGCGTATACGAGTAGCCGTTTTTAATCCAAGATTGCCAATAACGATTTCTGGTCAGTTTACAGTTGTAAGACTCGTTTGTGTAAATATCGGTAGAATATTGTAACTGTGCGGATAATAGCAAAGGCTTCTTTCTCGATCTGAGGATAGTATAATTTTCTACCGGAAACAGATATCTTGACGGGTGTTCAATAGTTTGTTTTTTTTACTTCTGTCCCGCATTTTATGTAAGATATAGACTCCCTACTCCGTACCAGCTGACGTCGCTAGAGCCTATTGTATCTAGTTTCTCATATGAAACCACACCAAAGACCATAACAGTGGCCTGAAACTTCGTTTAGCTGTGCCCTCAAGTGTTGAACCGCCGGGATTTGCATTATGGGAGTTGTTGTCATAACTTGAGAGAAGCTTCAACCTCACTCGTTGAACATTGTGTCACTTTCAAACATGATAAAAAGCTCCTATCTCGTTGGAATTTGTACACAACTGGCAAACAGATAGATGGTCTGCACAAAAAAAAACGGTTTTCCTCAAACGAAAATGGAATCATGTTTTTTCTAGGGCGAACATTACATCGTTCCACCCTTTAAAATCATTCAAGCAGGAAGATTGGACATCATAATAATTATCAAGAAAAAAATTGTCAAATTATAGACAAGCAAACAGCAGGTTAAAAAATAAAAATTATCAGAAGGAAACAAACGAGCGGAACTTGCAAGAAATCTAAAAGGTGTATAGAACACGATGAAAATAAATATAATAATAATTCGAGAAGCACTCAATCCTCCAATAAATGAATGCGAAAATGACTGGGGAGGCTTATTGCAACCCTAATTCTAGTGAATACCAATGTTCATTGCTAGAGAGAAACCAATGACTAGCGGCCGTTGCAATAGTGCAAATTCTTTTGTAATGATTATTGAAAGTGGCAGAGAATAGTGAAAATCTCGACAGACTCGTTGTCACCCACAATTCAGGTAATAATACAATGTAAGAACTCCTAGCAAGTACAAATAGTATAATATATATATATATATATATATATATATATATATATATATATATATATATATATATATGATTAGTTATTTTTGGAAAAAGAATTCCAGCAGAGTGCTCAATTAAAAGGAAAATCCAAATTGTAAGAGCGTATTTATATTTTGTGTACAGAAAGTTATTAGTTGAGACAGATCATTGGTACCGTCGGTTTCAAGCCCGATAATAAGGCCCGTTTAAGGTATCAAGTTCTCTTCAGCCAATATTCGTCTGAGAAGAGCTTGATAAGGATACCTTAAACGGGCCTTATTATCGGGCTTGAATCCGACGGTACCAATGATCTGTCTCAACTAACAACTTTCTGTACACAATATATATATATATATATATATATATATATATATATATATATATATATATATATATACTAGCAGTTCAGTCCGGCTTTGCTCGGGCCCTTTTTAATGTTCATAACTTTATGTGCATATGTATTATATATATTAAAAAGTATGTCCAGGTAACCTAGATCTAAAATTTAAATTATTTTGTCCCAAAATGAGCATAAGATTTTGGTAGAGTCTGCAAAGGTCAATTCTTTCAAATTTGAATTCTTGGCAGCCAAATTTTCGCAAAAATAGAAGCCGATTAAAAAGCTTGCTGCATGTCTGAGTACACTTTATGTAAAGTTTTAAATGTTGTGAACCAAAATTGGCTGCATACTAAGCTAGAGACCGCAAAGGTGAAAAATTTTGAACTTAGACCTCTTGGCAGCCAAATTTTCGGCCAAAAAATGGTATAAAAGGCTAGCCATATTTTTGAATACACTTATTGTATAATTTCAAATGTTTAGACCAAAAATTAGCTGATAATATGGTAGAAGCCGCAGAGGTAAACATTTTTTAAAATTTTTACCTTAATTTTAACCCCTAAATATTTATTGTTTTGAGCTCAAATCGAATTAAAACGTTTGATCCATCTCGAAGGAACCTACATCTAAAATTTTAAGTGTTTAGACCCAAAATTGGCGAAGGATTTTGGTAGCGTTCTCAAAAGTTAAATCGGGTAAAATTTTGAAAGCCAAATTTTTGGCTGAAAACCACTTAAAAAGATTTCTCCAAATCTCAATACCCCTTATGTCAAATCTCGATTCTGTAGGCTTAAAAGTGACAAGGTAGTTTTGTAGGGAAATGTATACACACGGATACACAAAGATAGACAATTTAACTTATACATACATATATATATATATATATATATATATATATATATATATATATATATATATATATATATATACTAGCAAAAGTAACCGTCGTTGACTGGGTTCCAAAACAGCCTACAGAAAATGGACTCTGATTTATGAAAGTATGATAGGTTATGAAAAGGAAGGGTTGTAAAGAGATATTTTCGAATTTGGGTGTATCACAACCAAAGCAAAATATGATGAAAGTAAATATAAAATAGATAAACCCCATAATTTATTATACCATACCTGTTCACACTGAAATACTTATCACAATATCTGTGGATCTATATTAAAACCCCTTGGTAAACTTTGTGACATATTTCCATTCTATGGAGGTCAGGTGCGAGCGAACACTCCATAATTCTATAATACCATATTACTTCAAACTGAAACATAATTATCAAAGTATACTAACGCAGATAGATATGAAAAGTATTTATTAAAGTTTGTGCCTATTTCCATTCTATGGGGGCCAGACGCGAACGAAGACCCCCACAATTTATTATCCCATCCCTATTTAAGTTTAAACATACTTATCAAAGTATTATTATGTACATCCATATCAAAAACACTTGTAAACTTTTTTTTTTTTAATTTTAATTTTTTTTTCCAGACTTTGTGGAAAAGCGCGTACGCAAACCCCACAATTTTAATGAATCATCATTATGCCAGATCAAAAATAACCATTCCTGTGTCTCGATACGTCTTCTATCATTATATGTGATCAGTTCTCTATAATAGTAAACCATATAGGAGCCTATTCGTGACCAGACACACACACAGACGTTCAGCTTTATATTATAATGTATATATATATATATATATATATATATATATATATATATATATATATATATATATATATATATCAGAAGAAGAATATGTATAAAAGGAAGAAGAAGAAGAAGAAGAAGAGGAAGAGGAGGAAGAAGAAGAAGAAGGAGAAGAAGAAGAAGAAGAAGGCGAAAAAGACGAAAGCGAGATAAAATATTAGCGAATATAAATCTAAATAGGAATATCTTAAAGAAAAATAAACAAAGAAACTGATGAAGCAAGAAAGAATACTGTAACAGGTGTTGTTTGAAGTATTGACGCAAAATGTTTCTTATTTATTGAGAATAATATATATTTCGTTTCGAAAAAATGATTTCATTTATTTCACATTGAATAGAAAATATATTAAACAATAACAGATATCAAAAGCTCAACTAAGTGATTAGAGCTGGCATAAAACATATAATATATTCTATGCTCGTATTTATTTATGCTCCCTCTCTCTCACACACACGCATGTATATATAGTAAATGAATATTGAATTAAATTTATTTGTGTACAACCTAGAAACTACGTTGCTACAACAATCATTACCAATCGTGGCTCTAATATCATGGTCACGATAAAGAAAAAAGTAGCCTTTTTTTTACATAGTGATCACCACTTATCAAGGCCCGGAAGCCACTCAGGGATAAGGGTTATTGCAAGTACATTACGCACAATCACACACAATTACATCTACGCACAAACATACACACACGCAAACACACGCACACACGCACATACATACACACACACACACATATATACACATATATATATATATATATATATATATATATATATATATATATATATATATATATATATTACATAGGAGTCACCACTTATCAAGGCCCGGACGCCACTTGGGAATAAGGGTTATTGCATGTACAGTAATCAATGAGATAATATCGTAGCAATCGTTAGTAATGGAGATTTGCCCAGTTTATCAGAAATTTGTTTATGTTGGACTTGAAGACATCCAAGTTGTAGTCAGGTGGGAAACAGGCAATCGGAAGAGAGTTCAACAGGCGTAGACTTCTAAGAAAGAAGCTTTGTTCATGGAGTCTTCGTTTTGATTTATGCACATATAAAGAGTGGGGAAATTATTGACAGTGGTTTCAGCTAGACGGGTGTTTTTCATGAAAGATTGGCGGGGAGAGGCAGAGATTGGAGCTCAGACGAGCACTTGCCATGGAAATAACGATAAAACAAAGACAGGCTCGCAACGTCTCTTCTATATATATATATATAGAGAGAGAGAGAGAGAGAGAGAGAGAGATAGAGAGAGATAGGGGGGGAGGGAGAGAGAGGGAGAGAGAAAAAGAGAGAGGGAGAGAGAGTTTCATGGTAAAATAAGTTTATTCAGTTTCATTTCATCTGTTATTTATACCAATCTTTCAATTTATGAAGCTCGATTAAACTGCAGAGCATATGTAAATAAATTACAAAAGTCTGTATTCCAATTTTTAAAATGTTAACCATCTTACTCTTTATTTCTTTTAAGTATGTTGAAAGGTTCATTGCTTCATAGCACTTGTTTCGTAGCGCAAAATCGTTCATGTAATTATGTCAATTTGTTTATTTATTCAGCCTTACCTCATCTGAATAAAACGAACTCAGCAACTTTCAAAGAAAATAACAGAATATGGGGCATGACTAAAAAATCCGAAAATCGGAAGAGAAGTTGCAGCTGTTTTGTTTTTTGTTTTTTTACGCCATCTTCAAATTTTTAAAAGTTGATAAGTTCCCTTTTCTCTGATGAGTTAAGGGTAGAATAAATTCTAAAAATTCAAAAAAGATACTTAACGGCGGAATAAATTCAAAAGTTGACATAATAATTAACATGAATTATTCTGCGCTACGAAACATGTGCTGTCAAGAATTGAAATTTTCTACATATGTAAAGAAATAAACGCTAAGATGTTCTAAATCTTGAAATTAGGACTATAGACTTTTGTCATATATATATATATATATATATATATATATATATATATATATATATATATATATATATATATATATATATATGGGGGGATGGGGGGATTATTAAATTAATGTAATATTTACTAATTGCTTTTAGATAGACATCCGTTTTCCACAGCAAAATTATAAGTCATTTCCATATTGTTACCTGATTTGTATTGCCACCGAAATAATCCTTCAAGTTAAGATTTTTTTTATTACTTTTTACAAGATGAAAAACAGTCGGCAATTACACTAGGGTTAGATTTTTTAGAATAAAAAAAAGAGAAATCGCAAAGCTGTAACGTTACACATGTTTACACTCGGGACGGGCACATTGTCTGCAGTCTACGTCACAAGGAATATCGTGCAAGTAATAACTCGACTACTTTTTTTAACACGGACATTTATCTCCTGATTCTCCAGCCACACGTGACTTTTCTTCACAGCCGTAATGTCACCCACGTCTCTAATGTGATTGTATTTTCTAGCGATTGTCTCTTTATTTTATACCTTTCTCTATTTTTTTAGCGTGACGTCATTTCGCACACGACTCGATATTTGCATATGCCACTATACTGTGTTACAAGGCTAGATGAATATAAAAATACAAAATACAAAAGTAGTCGTTTTCTGCGCACTATAATCCTTTCTATTAAGAACTATTACAAAACTCATATAAACTTTTTATTGATTCTCCAAGTATTTACCGCGATTAACAGACAGTTGTTAAACATTTCGAACACATGCCTTTTTCTGTGTCTCTTCGTTCGGCCGTGGTCGCGTGTCTTTTAAGTTGATTTGGGGTTGCACTGCTGTTCGCTCCATCTGATTCCTCTTTGAAAAACGTTTTCTGTTCATGCACACGCAGAATAGAAACGTATGAGTCCGTGTTTATTTGATACAGTTGAGTTTATTGTGGACTTCGACACAATGGTTCGGAAACACATCGCCAATTCTTTTTGCTAGCCCTTACATTTTACGTCTTACAAGTAGGTGGGCTACATCCAAGAACCTTTTCTCCACGTTAAAAAACGATCCTGGTGTCTAACTCTGTCCCGTGGGGAGGCATTGTAAATAGGTGCATCCAAGAACAAATTGAATCAGTTTCTAAAATCGTTCTCAGGCACTGATCACGTGGCATCACAATCATACGCTAAATTAAGCCATGTTTTAAATGAGTCTAACAGAGACCGGACGCCCGTATGGTATCAGTAGCAGCAAAAACAACCAACGTATGCAAATGACCAAAGCGTGTCTGAGTCGACGTCACAGCGCGGAAGAAAAAAGATTATAAAAAAGAAAAGACATGGGTTGAGAAGGAAAAATATTGACTTGTCCGAAGGTGACATAGAAGAACCTGTCCTAAACACGGCCAGACAAAGACAGAGTATCACGTGTCCGACACAGATGAATCTTGTTAAGCAAATTTGATTACGAGAAGAGACAAGGGGTTATTTTGGATGGACCTGTAAATAAAAGTCTGTTGTTTAAATTGAAAAATAGTGAGTCGAATTCTTTGTTTGTCTTTGTTTCCTTGCGACTGTCTGCATACAAGGTGTGTGGCGCGAGTTGGCATGTAACGACTACCTTACATGAGTACGAAGCACTCGTCAACCTATCTCGAGTGTAATACCGTGTTAAAATAGATATCGTCATACTGAACTGGAGCCTGTTTCTAAATCTATATACTAGCAGAAACTGCTAGTCTGCTTACGTAAGTTTCCGTTATATATTACATTTACTTTTGACTATATTTCTTTTAGTTAATGATGGATTATTTTAATCGTTTCCGTATTTTCCTTTTTTTATTACCTTAAACTGTTAATAAACAGAGCGAGAAAGAGAAAGAGACAGAGAAAGAGATAAGGATAAATACTGAATAAATAAGAGCGGTTGGTCAAATAATAGCGTGAGAGTCTGAGTCTGATTGCAAGAAGTAAAATATGCATCACTTGTTTAGTAATTGCATAGTTGAACAAAAGTTATACTCTGTTGATTTCGAATTGACTGCTATATATCAAATTGATGGTTTAATAGGGGTAAGTTTGTACTCAATTTATGCATTAAAGTAAATCCCTATAAACCCCTAAGAGGGTAGAAAACGGATGACGTAATACTTAGTTCGCTGCAGCTTATCATAACAAAGGACCATACTAAATCCTATTCTGATTGACCTAGTAGTTTCCGTGAACAAGTACAATAAACAGACAGACAAATAGAAATATAATATAAATGTATTTGGGTGCCAAAAAGAAAGTCTGCACTTGTTATTCTCCCAAAAACCGCAAATTTAAGCTAAATTGAATGTAACTGTTTATATAACTTATACCTCATTTGACTAGCTTTTTTATTCCTCCAAATTTTACTTGTTCATATTCGACTTTTAATTGAAGTATTTTACTGTTCACGTAACGTCAATTAAAAAAATATCTCGCGGACTTTCTTTTTAGTCCCGTTATATATATATATATATATATATATATATATATATATATATATATATATATATATATATGTGTGTGTGTGTGTGTGTGTGTGTGTGTAAAGATTTCCTTACGGAGACAAACCATTTATTAAATAATCTTTACTATGAGAATAACGCAATAAACTGTAGAATTAAGCACAAGCACCTGCTTATTTCTCTTCCCTGCAACTTTTTTTTCTCACAGAAGAGACGATGCGAGCCTGTCTATGTTCTATTGCTATTATCATAACGAGTGCTCGACTGAACTCCAATCTATGGTCTCTTCTTGCTAAACCTTCTCAAAAATACTCGACTATTTACAAGCACTGCATACGATTTCCCCCAGTCTATATATGTGCCTAAACCTAAACGCAGATTCTGTGAAGAAATCTTTTTTCCCAAAATTACCCCCGCCGTGGAATATTTTCGCTGTCTCATTTCCCGGCTGAATACAATATACTGACATTCAAGTCTAATGTAAACAAGTTCTTGTTGAGCCGTCCCCATAAATTTTCAAATTCTTCCTAATTTACACTATTAATACTTACTATACTACCAAATTAATTTATTAACCCTCATCCTCAAGTTGCCTACGAACCTTCATAAGTGGTGACTGCCAAGTAAAAGAAAATGTATTCGCCACACACTAGAGCAGAATATTATATATGGTCGGTTTTTTATGTGGTGAGATTTAACTTCCTATAAATAGCAGCCTTCATTGATACAAAAATTAAAAATTTTCTAAGTCTAGAAGGTTGGTTTGGTTGGTTTTGTTTTATTGCATGTCAACCCTTTTCAGGTTATTTAATGCCGAATCCAGTTATTTTGAAGAAAATTGTTTTAATAGAATTTTTTTTTCAAGTCGGTTTCTATTTAACCCATAGTTAGGACCCTAAGAGGTACTACCACTCCGAGTAGACCTGGGAGCAATGGCAATTAAAGGGTGGCTCCAGATTCCCCAAAGTTCGCAAGCTGGGGCCTCATATCGGATATAGTTTAAAGTCATATCTAAGACCAAGTGTAGAAGGGGTTCTTCAGTGAGAGAGGATAGCAAAAGAATAAGTAAAACATCAGAATAGAAACGATACTTCGCTCCTAGTCTGAAGGCCAGGTATATTTTACAAACGGGTTTCCGCTTATCAGTGAGATGACCCCGTACTAATTAGTAATGATGGATATTGGGTGGAATTTGATTCTTAAAGAGGAGAGATCACCAAGAATGTATCTACATTGGGCTTGCAAACGAACAAAAAGTCAGCTGGAAAGCAGCCCGGCCGTATAAATCACCCCGTGCGGGCAGTTCTAGGATCACATTTTTGTTCGTGGAATTTGTGTTTAGCTGTATTTAAACAAAAATATTCGTAAATAATATTTAAAGACGAGTCCATTGTATTGATGAAAGGGTGAAGCAATAGATAAGATAATAAGATTGGCACCTGTTGTGATAATAATGCGATGTTCTTATGCATCAGCTGATCACGTCGATCGAGAAGAAGATTATTGTTCCTTTATCTTTTGTCGCCATCTTTTGTGTACGGCTGACTTCTTATAACTTGTAATGATTTATTACACAAAAATGAATCCCTCCTTCGCCCTTCACCACCATTTGGAAACACGTGTAAAATTACATCACAAAACCACAACCGATTTGTCCTTTCATAACAAACAACGCATTCTAACACGCTATATATATATATATATATATATATATATATATATATATATAATTATTTTTTACTATATATCATGAGTTATATTATGTAAACTTACAGCAGAATTTTATTTTTGGCAAAGGAGTACAAATAATTATTGATGTTTTTTCATACCCATATATTTTCAGTGAATGGCTCATCTCATCGGAGCAAATGTTATTAGGAAAATATATGCGGCTAATTATAGAGTTTGCTTATTATTATTAACTTAACGCCAATCTTTCACGAAAAACACCCGTCTAGCTGAATCCACTGTGAAAATTTTCCCCCACTCTATATCTGTGCCTAAATCAAAACGTGGATTCCATGAACAAAGCTTCTTTCTTAGAACTGCACGCCTGTGGAACTCTGTTCCGTCTGCCTGCTTCCCTCCGGACTACAACTTGGATGTCTTCAAGTATAATGTTAACAAATTCCTAATGAACCGCCCCCTTAAGTAAACACTCCATCAAATCTCCACACTAACGTAATGTACTTGCAATAACCCTTATCCCTGAGTGGCTTCCGAGCCTTGATAAGTGGTGATCACTGTGTAAAAAAAAAAAAAATTATTAACTTGAAAATTAAAATTGATGTGGCATTGTAAAAAAAGGATACTAAAAGTTGAAATAATGAATATACAGAAACAGTTATAAATCCAATGAATACTGGTATATTCCAGAATGAATTGCGTTTATATAATAGAATATTCCAGGTTGGAAGGTAAAATCAAAGTTATGTATATTTGGTAATCAATCATTTCGTTGTTGTAGAATTCTTTGAAACGTGCTTTAAATAATTAGATATTCGTGCAGCCTAACTGCTGGCATAAATTAACTGAAAAACAGTTTGTATGTACTTGTAGCCGATAAATTTCTTCCGTAATTAATTAATATTAAATTTATATATATATATATATATATATATATATATATATATATATATATATATATATATATATATATTGTATATTGATGCTTTTAAAAGTTGGATTATATAATGTTGGATAAACTAAGATTGGAAGAGATTCTCAAGTGCTCTCCCTAGCGTTTTATGTACATATAAATGAAATCTAATTTCCTTAAAGCAATACCTAGGTCATGAGCGAACTTGACCGTATCTGATCGCAATTAATGTTTTAAAATGAAGGAAGGAAGAAAAGATGTGAGTATAAGAAAGAGAACGGTGTAAAAGGTTTAAATATGTTTTATATAGGGTTTAGAAGCTGGTGTTTAGAAGTATTTGTTAAGATTTAAAAAGGACATAAACAATGACGAAAGGAGGTACAGATACATAAATAGTCGTATAGACTGAAGGGGGCGTAGTGTACGTGTTTAAGATTGTATTTTACAAGTTCTAAACTTCGCAAGCAGATGTGTGGGATTTTTTCATTATATATGTTCGCATTTTAAAAGTTGAAGAACTCAATATGACGGCGATCATATGGAAAGATGCAACGATCATATATATTTACTAAAGGACCACCTGGCTTTACCCGGCTGTAAAATACGCATAATTATAATATTTTATATTTGTTTTAATTCATACAGATTTGTTATTTATCATTACAGCGACAGCTCTTTATCTGTTATTACACTGTGCTTAATATATAATAATAATACCAAAGGTAAAATACATATATGGCATGGATACCATTACCAGAATCGAAACCAAACATACAACGTCCCAGCCTCATTTCTTAGCCTCCAAACCACTATCATACGTATATACATTGTTAACACATTAAAGTTGTTAAACAGATGAATGTAGATTTGTGCATGTAAACAGAAATGTGTGTTTTCAATTTTGACTCATTAGTAGCAATTTTTTGTTGGCTACAAACCAAATCAAAACTGTGGTTCTGGTTCAGATATTCTATATAATTAATTTCAACACAGTAGACCAAATCTTTAGAGACGAGTTTGTTAGGAAATTTTCGCACACACACCGACAATGTCACCAATATATATATATATATATATATATATATATATATATATATATATATATATATATATATATAACTACTTCATTTATTCACATAAATTTAATATACGAAAGTATAGATTTATGCGTAAACTTTAAGTATTTACTTCAAAAGTGCTCAATACGTAGGTAGAGCTATATGTGCATGTATGTGTGTACACATAGATATATTTATATATAAAAAAAGGAGAACGTCTACCTTAAACCACTAACCTAGTTCTAAAACAGATCCTTTGTTTGATAAAATGCATGCCCATTGGCTGATAGGAAGGGGCGCGGTGGATACTAGAAAGCTGATTGGCTAACTAGAAATCCTCAACATATATAAAAACAAGAAGCAACCACAGAATTCGCGCATAAGCCTGACGAATCCTATAGTTGGATGAAATGCAGAATATTCAGTGTAGCTTAATCGCCATACATATTTTATAAATTACTATATATATATATATATATATATATATATGTGTGTGTGTGTGTGTGTGTGCGTGTGTGTGTATGTGTGTGTGCGTTTGTGTGTTTGTAGAATGTAATTACATAGCAATATAATGGATAAATGACAAAGATCTGTATTCCAAACTTCATGATGTTGACCATTTTACAATTTATTCCTTTAATTCCGTTAGCATTTACAATTCTTGACAGTATCTGTTTCGTATTATATCAATCAATTAATCTATTTTTCCCTCAACTCATCAGAAGAAGTAGCAACAATAAATACATCAAAATGGAAATAAAGTGAGTTTTGACATGATTAAAAATCCGAAAATTGGTACAGAAGCTGTAAATATCTTATAATACCTTTACATTATACCATAGCGTAATGTAAACACATCATAGGTATTTTATGCACGTAAAATATCTAAAAAAAATATATAAATAATAAATTAATTACAAATAATACGTCTCAAAAATTTGGGATGACTAGAATATAAATAAAGTGCAGAGAAAAAAAGCACTCACGGAGTGAAAAAAATACCACAGAATCACTTATAAAAAAATAAATAAATCAACAATCTTACAGTAAAATTTGATAAAAACCGTGCATAGAAGATTTCGCCTCACGTTCTGTTTTCAAGTTTAATGTAAACAAATATTTTTGGACCTGTCCTCTTAGGTGATTAGTTAATCTTAAATAATCGTCCGCCTACCTGTTGAACAAGATAGCAGGAGACTTCTAAACCGACTACGGCATGATCGTTTTCAAGCCTAATTCAGGTAAATAAGGAATCAGTTTCCTAGATAATTAGTAGATCTAAAATAAACTACTGTCCATCGCATCCTTGTTTTCTGGTCTTCTAGCGGAACGGCCGCCGTCTAATTGACGAGCTCTTTGATCGTTGTTTTCGGGTGACAGGCGGCTACCCATTAATAAATAGCAGACAAATAAAACATTGCATCTTCTTTGGAAGAGTAACGATTTTTTACAGGTTTATTCTTAGAGATTCATATTTAATTATTCATATAGCTTTAAAATAAAAATGCAATTAAATATTTTGAAAATCCCAACGGTCAACTGACTAAGTTTGAATAAGACATCCACCAACTGAATAAGACATCCATCAACTGAATTTCTTTTACGAGATCAGTTACCTCTTATGAAGGGCCGAAGGTCACTCAGATAAGGAATAATGTGTGTCACGTGGTTTTTGAGACATCACTGTGATGATAGATAGTGGTTGAAATTTGTAAGAATTTTATAATTTAAAAGGACAACTCAACAAGAACTAATTTAGATTAGACGTCAAAGTGAGCCTTTGTAGTTAGTTGGGAATCAACACCGTAAATTTTTATTCAAAAGACGGGCAGTTCGACAAAATACACTTTGTCATATATAGTGTTTGTTATGTTTAAGGCATATATAGAGAGTAATGAAAATTGTTATAACTAAGTTATATGGTTCAGAAAGTTTTACCGGAAGGGGGCATAAATTAAAGCTAGGTCGAGTTCCTGCTCTGAAAATAACGGTAGAGCAGTTTTGAACTTGCAGCGTCTCTTTTTGTGATAAAGATGTAGTAGGAACAAGAAAAGGACACCACCTACTAGATATCAAACCCGGTTCTGTACCCTGTCAAGGCAGGAAAGAGTACTCCGCTCAGCTCCACCCAGTTGCATCATAGGGCGCATTTGATGTTTATAATATATTCGGGAGTGAAATATTTACTGGAGCCGTAGAATGATCCAACCGTTTTACCTGCAACCTTAACAACGGATTTGATGTAAGTTTTCAATTTCAGAAGATTGTCAAAGTAGGGTGTTTCTAAATATTTTATTTTTCAATATTAAAGACACTATGATCGTCACTGGTTACCGGACAGTAGGCAAACCATTACTTAGATACATTACTTAGATACAATGACAAATTAAAAAGCAATCTACCAACTGCTGCTCTCGAAGATTTTGCGATTGATTATAATAAATGGAGGTCTACATGCTTCAATGTCATTATGAAAAATGCAGCATTAAACATTATCAAACTGCGTCAAACTAGGCAAATAAATAAATTATCGCCCGCCACCCCAGCCATATACTCGAACAATTCACACTCTTGCACTATTTGTGGACTCTTTTTTTGTAGATCATTGGTTAGACTGAAATGCCATCTGCAACTCACACACAGGGTTAAGTAGACGAAGTTGCAAGAGCCTCATACGTCGGAATCAACGGGAGAGTCCATGATGATCGTATTATATTGCATCATTCAAGCGTGAATTTTTTCTTATAAAATCAGAATTCGTAAACCGAAAGCTATCAACCTGAGAATAATAACTATTGATCTTCTTTGAGTAGCCATCACACCGTCGGACCGCAAACCATCTCTTGTACGTACAGATTTGTTGTTCATAGATTTCGAAGAGAATTTCTACCGGTTTTGTTGTAAGAAAATAAAGCTAAAAAAGAATACCCAAGAAAAGATGTTTCAGGTCAAAAGGATCATAAAAAAAGAAAGACAAACAAGTTTTATTAGTAAGGACACTCATCCTGACAGAAAGTATTTTATTTATTCTTTGCTCCTGTAACAGGTGTCACCAGTTAGTGTAGAACGCAGAAACATTTCTTCATTTCAATTGCTTTTTTTTTTTCGCTTCGTTTATTTTTCTTTTATTGAATACTTGTTTTCTCTACACGGTCCTGCCCGGGATTCAACGACGTCATTTCAGTTTATAATTATTATATATTTGCGCTTGTTTTACCTTATACAGAAATAGACAGAACTTAAATGGTTACTAGACACTTTCATCAGGTGTCTAATGTCTCCTTGTTAACAGGATTGTCAAGACAATCTGGTATGACAATACTTCACTCTACAAGTAAACTCTGATAACATATTCAAAATAACATAGGAATCGGAGCTCAAATGAGATCCTTCGGTACGTCAAACCTCTAGAAGTGTAAGCCATTTTGAGTTTCAGAACAGTTTCAGATGGTTCGCTGTTACACACAAGTCCTGGGAGGTGACTTGTTTGTGGTAGACAGTTCCACAGAACAAAATATTCTTACCGTGTCGAAACCCGGGAAAGAACATGTGAAATTGCTCCAGAAAAGGTTTAATATTTATGAAGCAATTCTGGTTTCTGATTGGTTGGGATGAGAACGTGAATTAATTTGATTCGTCAGTTCTTAGCAGCATCGTTTATAAATAGAATCGTCCGACTGTGTGGGATCATACCCCATTATAAACCTCTTATGATGGGATGTCTCCTAGCGGCTTCGACTGCAGGGGGACAGGGTAGTACACGTCAAGGATTCGTCACTTGACACTCAGCCCAACAGGTGAGGGGCCGGGAACCGGCCCAGCACCTATTGGACTGAGGTACACCGCCTGGGTAATACCTAGGAGGTCCACCCTCCCAGGCCTTGCCACCGGGCTTTCCGGTGGGGCAAGTTTATTGCTTGTTGCCTGAGGCGCCCCGACCGGGGAATGCCGATGGGGTTACTCGGGCAATTTTTAAAATTGCAGGAGTGCCTCTCCTTTAGGGGAGCCTGCGGGTATCCCACTTCCCAGGCCTTGTGCCAAATATTGCCGATGTGGGCGGCAATTAAATATATACCCCATTACAAACCTCTTATGATGGGATGTCTCCTAGCGGCTTCGGCTGCAGGGGGACAGGGTAGTAAACGTCAAGGATTCGTCACTTGACACTCAGCCCAACAGGTGAGGGGCCGGGAACCGGCCCAGCACCTGTTGGACTGAGGTACACCGCCTGGGTAATACCTAGGAGGTCCACCCTCCCAGGCCTTGCCACCGGGCTTTCCGGTGGGGCAAGTTTATTGCTTGCTGCCTGAGGCGCCCCGACCGAGGAATGCCGACGGGGTTACTCGGGCAATTTTTAAAATTGCAGGTGTGCCCCTCCTTTAGGGGAGCCTGCGGGGTTCCCACTTTCCAGGCCTTGTGTTAAATAATGCTGATGTGGGCAGCATTTAAATAAATATCCCATTATACACCAGTGTGATGGGACGTGTCTCCTAGCGGCTTCGGCTGCATGGAGGCAGGGTAGTACAAGTCAAGGATTCGTCACTTGACACTCAGCCCAACAGGTGAGGGGCCGGGAACCGGCCCAGTACCTGTTGGACTGAGGTAAACCGCCTGGGTAATACCTAGGAGGTCCACCCTCCCAGGCCTTGCCACCGGGCTTTCCGGTGGGGCAAGTTTATTGCTTGCTGCCTGAGGCGCCCCGACCGGGGAATGTCGACGGGGTTACTGGGGCAATTTTTAAAATTGCAGGAGTGCCCCTCCTTTAGGGGAGCCTGCGGGTATCCCACTTTCCAGGCCTTGTGCCAAATATTGCCGATGTGGGCGGCAATTAAATATATACCCCATTATTAACCTCTTATGATGGGATGTCTCCTGACAACCGGCCCAGCACCTGTTGGACTGAGGTACACCGCCTGGGTAATACCTAGCTTTCGGGGTTTCCGGTGGGGCAAGTTTATTGCTTGCTGCCTGAGGCGCCCCGACCGGGGAATGCCGACGGGGTTACTCAGGCAATTTTTAAAATTGCAGGAGTGCCCCTCCTTTAGGGGAGCCTGCGGGGTTCCCACTTTCCGGCCTTGTGCCACATAATTCTGAGGTGGGCAGCATTTAAATTACTACCCCATTATACACCCAATATATTGTAACAAAACCCATACTGGATTAAATAACGAATGGTACGCTTCCCCAAGAAGTGTTGCTTCTAGTAACAGGTCATAGCTTGACTTGATAAATTCCTGTCCCTGAATCCAGTAAAATTAAGAGGCCAGAAAAAGACTAACACGGTGAACTAAATAGCGGAAAATTAATTTTTCTGACATATTAACAAACACATAGTTTTAGTGGAAAATAAGATCTTTAATAGAATATCTGAATATTTATATCATATAGAAATCAAATGCCACGGAATGAGATCCTTTAATTTCTGAGGATTTCGATTAAAAGCAAACGAAATAAAACATAGCGAATAACATATTACTTATATGAATAACATATTACTTATATGAAAGCTACCCTGTTTTACATTCAGCTGACACAGAAGACAAAGTTTAAGCCATAAAGAAAAACTATAAGTAATTGTGATGCTTTGATCGTAATTGAATAAAACAATTATTTATTAAGTTGTCCGGGCGGAAGGATTTATTGTTTAATTTTAATAAACTGCACCGCCCTTCCCCACTCCGTTTTTTTTTATTCCACTTTCTGGACATACACACACAACTCGAGTATGTGTAAGAGCAAATATTTCTATAACTAGCGGGGGTACCCGGCGTTGCCCGAGTGTTTGTTTCCGGTACGGGGGGGGGTAGTTTTAAAAAATGTTATGGTAGGTAAGTAGGAAGGATCAAACCCGGAGTTATGAGTAAAAGTAGGAAAATAAAGTGTGAAAAAAAAAAAAAACATCTGCAACGTTAACAGTTCGGCCACCAAGAAAAGTCCATTCCAGTTGTTTAGGAAAAAAAAAACAAAAAAAACGACTACGGTAGGTCGGCGCAAACGTGAAAATATACTGTGAATTGTCCAACACGCTAACGACTACGCCACAGAGCACTGCAGTTTAGTTTAGTGATTTTAAATAACTTCACATGAAAGAACTACGAAGCCAAACCGGTGTTCTCTTCTCAACTGTTCCTTGTGAACGATCCCCAAACGGTGTTAAGTGGTGGCAGGGGGAGGAGGAATTTATGAGAGAGTAAATATTTTACCACTTCCATTGATCTTAACCGATTTTGGCCGTGACTTCTCAGCAGAAAAAGTATAGAAATCTAAGATTATCGAGGAATTTGAGAAATAATTAGCCTATAACACACCTCAGATATTGTTCTGCCGTTTGTGCATATTATATTTGCATGAAATATCTTGATTTTTAATCCTATTAATGTCAAAATCAGACCGGAAAAAATGAGTTCATTTTATTTATATAGAGATAGAGAAGAGATAAAAAGAAATCAGAGTTACTTCCGTTTTATACATAGTATAAAACAGACTATAGAATAAGATCAGAATATGTGTATACGTCTTTGTAACATAAAAGTTCATAAATGACACTTCTAACACGGAATAAAACGTTTTTTTTTCTTTAAATTTAAAATATAATCAGTCAAAAGGTACGACGATTTCAAAGTACCAATTTTGTGGGTATTAGTTTTGTATTTTCCAAGTTTTAGCTGCCGTCAGAATAAAAGTTGGAACTCTTTTTACTCCGATATACCTTGTATATAGTGGTTTTCAAGTCTAATGTAAACAAATTCTTGTTGAGCTGTTTCGATTAATCAAATTCTGCTCAGTTGCAACCTACGTTACTAATTTCCACGCTGTTGTCTCACCGTCGATCTTGACCAACCCACTGAACCTTATCCTCAAGTGGCTTTGGAGTCTTGATAAGTGGTGACTCTTTAGTCCATTAACCATAAAATTATAGATCAACCACTGTAAATGATCTGTTATTTTTTCTCTGTGTACCTAAAATAAAATGGAGCTTCCATGAACAGTTTCTTTTCAAAAACTATCCGTTTGTGGAACGTATTATCCGGGAGATGCTTCGCAGCCGATTGCAGCATGGTAATTTTAAAATCTAATGTCAACAATTTCTTTGTTGAGAGGCCATATTTACTAGTCAATTCTTCCCAGTTTCAGTCATCATTATCGATCCTCACATTATAGTTTCACCGTCCAATTCATCAACTTATAAACCCTTATTATCGAGTAAATATTAAACCTACACAAGTGATGATTTCTTAATTCATAAATATATTTTAATTATTTTCTGCCTTCTCTCATTTCTTTCATTTTTATTCGGTGTAAGTTCTCAGGCATACATCATGGCATCTTATAAGATTCCAGACCTTTTTGTACAGGCATTCAAAATTTTCGAAGATACTTGAAATTTCAACTTTACATCTTCTGAGATAATTGACCAATTTTATGATTTCGGATTCAAATGAAATGCTAGAACAGGAATTGGAATACACTCTACTAAACCTAATTGCCAAGCTGGTGAATTGTAGAAATGCAATTTTGACGTGACAAGCTCTTGTCGGGATGAGCTAAAATAAGAGACTGCAGACATGAAAGGGTTATTTCTAGTAACTAATTCAAACTCTCCGGTTGTTCTGAGAAATACTTTACAAGAAAGACTAAAAACACTCTGCCCACTGATGTGTAGAGGTATGAAATCGTAATTAAATATGATATAATCTATATGAATATTTGTTGCATAGAGGGTACATTTTGGGGACACATTAACGGGGACTCAGAACAGCTGACGATGATAATGAAGGGGAGAGATATTTATATCAGACGGGGAATTATGATTCTTGGGGACTTCATATTAATGCGCACTGGGAGATATATGACGCAACAGTTCTTATACATATATATAGAGAGAAGAAGATACTTCACTTATGATGCTGGTGGGGAGGACACATAATACTTGGAAGGGATGTACAACGTTCTTACAAGAAGATGATAAAACACATTTACCTTTTTGGTTGTGATGAATGGCGACATAAGATAAACAGTTTAAAATTAATGGTGATTGCTTTATTCATCTGTCGGCCAATCGATGAAGTCAGAATTCAGCTTGTATGGCTACATTGGTCTACTCTTCTCCCTTCGCTTCTAAAGGGCTCCCAACTGACTCTCTATCATCAACTCTTGACTGACCCCTCTAGACTAATCAACTCCAACTGACTTCAAACTTCGAAACCTTAGATTCCTATATTGAGAAATCTCCTTTGTTTATGACGTCAGAATTTTTTTTTTGAAACGTGACTAATTTTCACGTGGCTTTACATATGTTTGTCTAAACACACTTTTGGCAAACAAAAGAATCCTCAATTTTAATTCTAACCTATTTTTAAACAATATATTTTAATTCGCATTGTCCATTCAACTGACATATTCAGATTTATAAAATAATGGACAACCGACTCTTCTTCCGACATAAACAATATTTAACTATTTCTAATAGAATTAACAATAGACTTAATTTCTAACATTCCATTTTCCATTATCTTTTAACACTTGCTTACAGGGTTCGATTCTAGTCCTATCCTAATATCATTTTCACTTATCTAGTATGTCTTCTTAGTTACAAGAGAAGGGATAGTCCTTTCATGTGACATAGTTAAACATATATATACATATATATATATATATATATATATATATATATATATATATATATATATATGGAAAAACACGTAAGATTGGCGAAACGCCGAGCATGTAGGTTTTCATATACATTTTAAAACATATATATATATACGTGAAATTGTCTAAATGTGTGTGTCTGTGTGTGTGTGTCTATGTGTGTACATTTCCCTACCAAATTACTGTCAATTTTCAATCTACAGAGTCAAGATTGTAAATAAGGGGTATGGAGATTTAGGAAAATCTTTCCAATCGGGTTTCACTCAGAAATGTGTCTGTAAAGTAATCGAAGTTCAACGATTTGACCTTTGAAAACTCTACCAAACTCCTCCGATGATATCAGATCTAAGCACTTGAAATTTTAGATGTAGGTACTTTGGGCATCGATCAAAATTTTTAATTTGATTTAAGACCAAAACAATAAAGTTTAAGGGGTCAAAAGTGTGGTGAAAGTTTTTGGTTTAAACGTTGGAAATTTTACATTGGTCCAAACACTTAAAAATGTAGGTTATCTGGAAATGAGTAAAACTTTATATATATATATATATATATATATATATATATATATATATATATATATATATGCACATAAAGTTATGATAGTTATATACGGCCCGAGCAAAGCCAGGCTGAACTGCTAGTATATATATATATATATATATATATATATATATATATATTTCTATTTGTTTTTACATAAGCAGTAATATCTTGCTGCACAGCACAGTCATGGCATGTTTCGGTCAGCTAGTTACTCGAAACTAGAGACCTCTTCAGGCGATATATCATATACGAAAGCAAGTTTGTTTTTGTATAAGCTGTACCGCCTGAAGAGGTCCCTAGTTACTAGTAACTAACGAACCGAAACATGCTCGCAACAGTGTAGCAACATATTACTGCTTATGTAAACACAAATACAAAGTATAACTTAACCTACTTCGGTATTGAACACACTTGTATTAATCTCGTTAAACGCCATCGGTTACTTTACCTCTGAAATATTTAATCTCCGATCATATATATATATATATATATATATATATATATATATATATATATATATATAAAAAGTGAAAATATATGTCTATCTGGCCGTCTGTGTGAATATGTGTGTACATTTCCTACCAAATAACTGTGTAAATTTTTATGAATACCCTTTATGGAAAATTTTAAATGTTTAGACCTGAAATTGGCGTAGTAATTCGGTAGAGACTGCAGAGGTAAAACTTTTGAAACTTTGGCACCACATTTTACACATTAACATTTATTTTTTGGGCGCATAAAAAATCAAAAAGTGTGATCGACAGCCAAGTAACGTACATTTAAAACTTCAAGTGTTTTGACCCAAAATTGGCAGAGGAGTTTAGTAGAGTTTTCAAACGTAAAATAGTTTAACTTTGACCCTTTTACAGCCACATTTCTGGCCGAAAACCGATTTACAAGATTTCCCCAAATTCCACGTCCACTTGTGTCAAATCTCGAGTATGTAGACATAAAATTTAAACAGTTATTCTGTAGGGAAATGTACACACAGATACACACAGACAGACAGATAAACAAACATGTTCACTTATATATATATATATATATATATATATATATATATATATATATATACAGACATGTTCACTTATATATATATATATATATATATATATATATATATATATAATACAAAATCATAACTTTAAAGGTTTTAAGACAAAAACTAGTGCAAACATTTTTTTTAAATAAAGAATTTTTTTGTTAAAGCAAATTCAATATTTCGAATTATGATAAATTATTTATGAGGGCAATCCAGGTGTTTTTTTTCTTTTTTTACGTGGAATGGCGATGATAATGCATGGGATGTCTTCAGATGTTGAACGTTTGAACGTTTAATACAGTGTGTGCGTTGGCCGATGTCTGTGTGATATCATATAGAAATTCATTGTTTTAAGCACTTGTTATATTGAATGCAAAATTCAAACTTTTACGATTTAAACACAAAACTAAGTGAAGGCATTTTTTATAAATATATTCATTCATTAAAACAAATTCAATATTTCGAATTATAATAAATTCTTAATCACAAAAATCATTTTTTTTTCTTTTGTACGTCTCATGGTTTCTGATAATGCTTTGGACGTCTTAAAATGTTGTTATAAGCTTGAACTTTCAATACAGCGTGAGCGTGGGATGAGGTGTGCGTAATATAATATAGGAATTCACTATTTTAAGCACTTTTAAAACCGATTGTGTTTAAATTTTTATTCCATATATCAACAGTGGTTAAACCAGTGAATTCATATATATATATATATATATATATATATATATATATATATATATATATATATATATATATATAATAGGCTAGGTGCCCGGAGTTTCCCGAGTTTTTGTAGGTGTGTGTTAAGAAAAAAAAGTGGTAGTAGGCAGCTAGGCTCGAACCCGTACCGCGAAGGAGGAAATGAAAGTGGAAAAATAAACGTGTCGTCTTTGCTATTACGTCCATCGCCAACCGGAGGTAACGTATGTTTAAATTAAGGCTAGACAATCGAAAAGAGAGGATGACGTTCGAAAATATGGGCGAAAAAAGCGACCTCACTCTGTAGAAAATTGCCCATTTGAGAGTTAAGAAATTAATGTTTTTAGCCAATGTTTCGATATTTGTCGTCCGAAGGGTCGTTCTTCAAAACGCTACCGATTTCTATAAAAAGTTTTAGACAGACATAAATACATACAGGCATACATACATATATACATGCATCCATCCATCCATACATACATACACACATTTAAACATACATGTGAGATTTATATTATATGTATATATAATCCTTGTTTATTGTTATATAAACATGGTCACATCCTGCTGCTACAAATAGCCACTTGTTTCCATCAAACAACAGATATCATCAGGCAGCGACTTGACTATTCAAAAGTTCAATGAATAACCTATTAGATTATTCATTGAACTTTTGAATAGTCAAGTCGCTGCCTGATGATATCTGTTGTTTGATTGAAACAAGTGGGTATTTGTAGCAGCAGGATGTGACTATGTTTATATAACAATAAACAAGTATTATCAGCTCTTTTTATTGAGCACTATCTAACAACCTCGTTGAATTCATTAGTTCATTACTTTTGAATAAAAAAAAAACCCGAGTATCATCGCTCCATTATTGTTGAGCACTATTATACGCTGGATTTGTTTTACCTAAACATGGAGAAAATTAACTTCCAAACATCCCTGAAAAATATTCCTACCACCACTAATCGGAATTACCAGATGACTCTCCTTCTAAAAACTGATGAGCTACTTAGGAGAATGAAGTGGAAAGCTTTTTTCTTCCTGAGAAATTAAAATGAAAACAAGAATAAAGGTTATTCATTGAACTTTTGAATAGTCAAGTCGCTGCCTGATGATATCTGTTGTTTGATTGAAACAATTGGCTATTTGTAGCAGCAGGATGTGACCATGTTTATATAACAATAAACAAGTATTATCAGCTCTTTTTATTGAGCACTATCTAACAACCTCGTTGAATTCATTAGTTCATTACTTTTGAATAAAAAAACCCGAGTATATATATATATATATATATATATATATATATATATATATATATATATATAATTATGATTTTATATATCTAACTAAAATGTATGTAGATATTTTTTGTATTTACTTCGACAGTGCTCGATAAGTAAGTACAGCTAATGTTTCAAAATATATATGGTCATTAAGCTACACAGAATTTTCAATGTTTGTACAAATATATAATTATTTTTTCATACATATACACATAAAATTAAATATTTTAAAATAATATCTTGCACATATATCATGTTTTGTGTGTTTGTTCGTTTAATCCTCGCCTTTAGACTTTTTATCACATCTAACGACGATGTAAGGATTATAAATAGCAGATACATCGGTAAAGAAATAGGTAGATGGATAGATAGATAAATGGCTTTGTATAACATTTGTTGAGCATCTCTTTTCGTGCGTTCATTCATCCATATTCAACGCTTGATAAGACCGTTTGTCACGGCTCACCTGCATTGCTGACGTCACATTATGCATAGGCGTTCGTGAATTTTAACATAGGGGATAAAACACATGATATTTTAAGGTCGAAAAATATATGACCGTACATGAATAAATACAATAATCTTGTTTTACTATTAAAAATGTGCACGACACCTAAGAAGTCTATAGATTAAATGTATCAAAATATAGTAGAAACATAAGTTGTGCGGTTGATTTAAAAACAAGAAAAAAACTCTCATTGAGTCAACGTCTAATGCAGTGAGATTTGTTCAACAAGTCTTCATTTAACAAATGATTTGCGAATAATATAACACTTTTACATCAAGTTGGAATTAAGTCGGAATTGGATTTGTAGTAATTATTATTCCTACAATGATGATTGCGTATAAATGAAACACTACTGTCTGCATTTATAAACTAATTGTTAATATTTAAAACACACATACACACATATACATATATATATATATACATATATAGAGATATATATATATAGAGAGAGAGAGAAATATAGATAGATGGATAGATAGATAGATGGATAGATTATTTCATGCACGCACATAAATGATATAAGAAAATATATTTTATGCTACAATTTTTAATGTTTAATTCAACATCGCTCGGTACTAATGAAAAAGTTGTCGGGAGGTTGGCCTCGAAATAGTACGTATTCTCTCCTGATGAACTAACATTATCTTGAAACCGGACTATAGTACTCTATAAAAAAACAGCCGAAAACTAATTTATGAATTGAATAACAACTATAAAGAGGTGAAAAAACGATTCATACACCCATCCTATCTAGCAGCTGAAGGGATATGCATCACAATTGAAAACAGTCGGTTGAATAAAACGCACTCAACAGACGAATCATGTGTGTGTGTGTGTGTGTGTGTGAGGGAGAGAGAGAGAGAGAGAGAGAGAGAAAGAGAGAGATATAATATTTTCCTTTATCGGCGAACTTCCGCTTAGAGTTACCAGGAAGAAAGTGGACGTTCGCCGATAGTCGAATGGAAAATAATAAGAAAAGTAAGCACATGTACGGATCTAGACGATCCACGTATATTATGCCTGAATGAAAAATTTGCTATCCTATACTTTAAAGAACCCCAACATGTATTAAACTGTAGGAAAGAAATAGCGTACAATTCTGTGCACAGGAAACACTTTACTCCAGGATAGCGGTACAAAATAATTTCCAAATTGACACTAGCCATAGAAAATAAAAAATAAATAAAATAAAATAAACATACATATGCATAAATGATTTTATATATATATATATATATATATATATATATATATATATATATATACTAGCATGTGTGCCCGGCGTTGCCCAGGTGTTTGGAGGTGTGTGTTGAGAAAAAAAAAGTGGTAGAAGAAAGGCAGACTCGAACCCGTACCTCGAAGGAGGAAAAGAACGGGAAAAAACATGACACTTTTGCTGTTACGACCACCACCAAACCGGAAGTGACGTACGTTTAAATTACGGCTAGACAATCGAAAAGAGGGAATGATTTTCGAAAATATCGGTGAAAAAAGCGACTCCTCCCTGTAAAAAAGATCCCTGTTGAGGGTGAAGAAATAAATGTTTTTAGCCAATTTTTCGGTATTTGTCGTCTAGGGGGTCGAGCTTCAAAACGATACTGATCTTGTGAAAATCCGTCGCCTCTGTCGAAAGTTTTAGGCAAACATACAGACATGCATACATGCATTTATATATTTGTAGCTCAAAACCGATTAAAAAGTTTGCCCTATCTCTGAATACCCTTTATGTATAATTTCAAATGTTTAGACCTGAAATTGTCTGAGTAATTTGGTAGAGCCCGCAAAGGTCAATTTTTTTTAAATTTGACCCCTATTATGACCTCATAACATTTACTATTTTGGGCTCAAATAAAGTTATTACGTTAGATCCATGTCCAACGAACCTATATCTAAAATTGCAAGTGTTTAGACCCAAAATTAGCGGAGGAGTTTGGTAGAGTTCTCAAAGATAAAATCATTGAACTTTAACCCCGTGACAGCCAAATTTCTGGCAGAAAACGGATTACAAAGATTTTTCCAAATCTCTATACCCTGTATATCAAATTCCGAGTCTGTAGACTGAACATTGACAGAGAATTTGCGTCGAGAAATGTACACACACAGACACACAGACACACACTTTCACTTTCATATATATATATATATATATATATATATATATATATATATATATATATATATATATATAACCCAAGTTTGCTTAGCTGGGAAAACTTTAATCCTTGTACCTGAAAAATATCCAGTAAACAAAACCTTGTTTTGTACATCGTTATTTATTTATTCATTTATATATTTTCAGTTTCCATACACCAAACATGGATATAAATATCACTAAAACATCCGCTGGGTCATAAGCTTCATTTCGGTGGTACCTTACTTGCCTGGGTGGTTTGCCCGAAGGCTGAGATAAACCACATCACACACACACACACACACACACACACAAACAAACACACACACACAAAAACAGACAGTAAATTAAACTTACTAAGCAAGATAATAACTTCCTGTGAATACCGGAAAAATATCTAGTAAATAAAACGTTGTTTAGTAAATCGCTATTATTTTTGCATTTTTCGCTGTTGTTTTTTTTTTTTTTTTGCATTTCCATACACCAAACATGAATATAAATATTACTAAAACATTCACTGAGTCATAAGCTTCATTTAAATTCCTTTACTTGCCTGGGTGGGTTGCCTGTAGGCTGAGAGAAATCGCGTCACACACACACGGACGGTATGAAAATTTATAATAAGATATATATATATATATATATATATATATATATATATATATATATATATATATATATGTGTGTGTATGAATATATATGTGTGTGTGTGTATATATAGGTTGAAATAGGTCAACTTATTTAGATAGCTACTCTTCTCACCCATGAAAAACACGCAGAAAAGAAGGGGTAAACTTAATGTCAATTGTACCTTTGTTCTGAAAGTACACGCCCATTGTCTGATTAGGATGGGTGCGGTGGAAACTAGGAAGCTGATTAGATAACTAAAACTTCACCAGACTGTGCGTATATAAAAAGGTGAGGTAACTACAACTCTTTGCATAAGCCTGACCATTTCTCACGAGAATGAAACGCGGAATGTTCTGTGTAGCTTAATTGCTATATATTTTTTAACGTACTACCTAGCTTCACCTATATATTGAGCACTGTTAAAGTAAATATTAAATATTTACGCATAAAATTATATTTTCGTATATTAATGTAGCTAATTCTACCCTATGCGACGAAGGCCATCAACTCCCCGTATTTCCTCCTATAACAGAAAACACGCTATGCAACATACAAATATCTGTGCGTGAGGTCACCAAGCTAATCAAAAATCTTGATTCCAGTAAAGCAACTCGCCCTGATGGCATTCCAGTTATAGTGCTGAAAAAAAATTCAATCAGAACTTGCCCCCATACTTACAAAACTGTTTAAACGTTGGCTTATGGAGATGTGCTTTCCAACACCCTGGAAAACCTCATCAGTATGCCCTGTATTTAAGAATTCAGGTGAAAAGTCATCTCCCTCTCAATACAGACCAATAAGTCTCCTGTGTGGCATAGGTAAATTGTTGGAATCCATATTAAATAAAGAAGTAGTCAACTACCTCAGCAGAAACAACCTTCTTAGTAACCTGCAATATGGTTTCAGCTCCGCAAGATCTATAGCAGATGTGCTAACGGTTATATCTAATAGGATTAGTGAATCTCTTGACAAAGGCTTGCTTTCCAGGACAATTGCTCTTGACATATCGAAGGCATTCGATAAGGTATGGCATAAGGGCTACGGTATCACTGGTAATGTTTTTTTCTCAATCATTACATCATTTCTCTCCGATAGGTTCATACGAGTAGTGGTTGATGGGCAGAAATCAGAGACCCACAGTATTAATGCTGGAGTCCCTCAGGGATCCATCCTAGACCCAACTCTCTTTCTGATCTACATCAATGATCTCCCAAAACACATACTTAAATCATTACTTGACATCTATGCTGATGACACGACCATCTATGGCAATACATCAAAGGCCGTAAATGGCAATGTTCTCTCTAATTTTCTCTCTTCTGATCTTGAGCGCGTGGTACAGTGGGGGAAGAAGTGGCCGGTTACTTTTAATGCATCCAAAACCAAACTTCTATCTTTACATAATCAATTGAAATGGCATCAATTGAAATGGATGGCTCTCGTTTTGGAGAGGCTC
The DNA here is from genome assembly GCF_053919585.1 of Euprymna scolopes. Lineage (NCBI taxonomy): Eukaryota > Metazoa > Mollusca > Cephalopoda > Sepiida > Sepiolidae > Euprymna > Euprymna scolopes. Next base: position 1,446,175 of record NC_136506.1, read on the forward strand.
CATGTTTTGACAAGCTTTTGGGTTTGACCCTTACTCCTGATCTGAAATGGAACACGTACATCAGGTCTGTTGCCAAGGACGCTGGGAAAATGGTGGGATCCTTCTACCGCTCCAGACGATATCTCACTACTGATGCAATTCTCTATCTGTATAAAAGCCAGTACGTCCACGGATGGAGTACTGCTGCCACATCCGGGCAGGAGCTGCTAAAAACAGCCTATGGTGCCTTGACTGAGTACAAAATAGACTTCGTAGCTTAGTGGGGGATGCTCTTTTCTTTTCCCTGCGGCCTCTCTCCCACAGAAGAGACGTTGAGAGCCTCTCTTTGTTTTACCGTTATTTCCGTGGCAAATGCTCGCCTTAGCTCCAATCTCTCGTCCCCCTTCAAATGTGTAGACACAAAATTGGCAGAATAGTTTGCTAGAGACTAAAAAGGTAACCTTTTTTTAACTTCGACCGTTTGGCTGCAAAGATATTGGCCAAAAACCGATTGAAATTCGTGCCTTATGTCTGAATACACTTTATGGAAAATTTTAAATATTTAGACCAGAAATTGGCTGCGTCATTTGGTAGAGACGGCAGAGGTCAATTTTTTTAATATTTTGACCCCAATTTTCCCCCATTTATTGTTTTGGGCTCAAATAAAATTAAAATGTTGGATCAATGTTCAAGTAATCTACATATAAAATTTTAAGTGTTTAGACCCAAAATTGGCGGAGGAGTTTTCAACGGTCAAATCGTTGAACTTTGACATTTTGACAGCAAAATTTCTGGTCGAAAACCGATTTAAAAAAATTCTCAAATCTCAATACTCCTTATGTCAAATCTTGAGTCTGTAGACTGAAAATTGACAGAGAAATGTGGTTAGAAAATGTATACAAACACACACGCAGACACACAATTTTACTTTTATATATATATTAGCAGTTCAGACCGGCTTTGTCTTGGGTCCTATATACTGTTTATAACTTTATTTGCATATATATATATATATATATATATATATATATATATATATATATATGTGTGTGTGTGTGTGTGTGTGTGTGTGTGTGTGTGTGTTAAAATGTTCGACTCATGATAAGGTAACCTACATCTACAATTTTAAGTGTTTAGATCCGAAATTGGCTGAATAGTTTGCTAGAGACCGCAAAAGTAAAATCTCTTGAACTTTGACAATCAAATTGTTTGCCAAAAACCGATTAAAAATCTTGCCCTATTGTTATATATTCGTTATCATCGAGGTTATCCTTGAGGGGTACCAAATTGAGCTTTCGTTACATTTGAATATGTTATATAGAGTTCTTCATTTAGGGGCACTTTTTACGTTTGGGTGTATACACTATATAACATCAAAGATTCCGTGTGATTGTCTCTAATATAAATGGTTGTGTGTTTGATTATCATAAAGGGAATCGTGTGTGTGACATGTAATTTCTGAACCTACCTCTGCTTCTTCAAAACGAACAATCTGGAAATTTCTCATCCTGGAGGGAGACTTGATACCTGTTTGACGAAGATTTATCACTCCAAGACGATGAAATGGTTTTATAGTTTTTTATTTAACTTTCCCCAGAGGTTCTGCAGAAGTGGAAGTGAAATCGCTTGTGTGGGCTCTTCTTCACACACGTCAGCGTTAGTCTCCCCCCTCTCCAGTTAAGAGGGGGGAGACCACGGAAAACGTCCGTCTTCTTCAAAGCTCAAATCAAATCTCCCAGATCTAGCCAACCACGTCACACATACGTAATTTGGTCAGCTGACCTTTGGTTCTGGTAAACGTGTCTACCTCCACGTTTACTCACCTCTCTCTCTCTCTCTCTCTCTCTCTCTCCTTCTCTATTCTCTTATAGAGACACACAGAGAGAAAACAGAAAGAGTAAGAAAGCCAGAGAGGGGGGGGAGATGCTCGTTAACACTATGTCTGAAAACACTTTATGTGAAAGTTCAAATGTTTAGATCAAAAATTGGCTCAGAGGTCACGTTTTTTAAACTTCGGCCCCGATTTTGACCCCTTAACATTTATTGTTTTGGTTGAAAAGTTTGATCCCTGTCAAAATAATCTACATTTGAAATCAATTTAGACCCAAAAATAAATAATGAATGTGTAATCTGCAAGAATTAAAGTATCATAATTAAGCGTACTGGCGAATGGACAACGCCGCGCCACTGCTAGTGTATTTATATATATATATATATATATATATACATATATATGTGTGTGTGTGTGTGTGTGTGTGTGCGTGTGTGTATATATATATATATATTTATATATATATATATATATATATATATATATATATATATATATATATATACAAAAAACGCGCCTTTATGGAAACAAATTATTTCTTCACTTCACGCCAGTAAATTTTAAGAATTAAGAATAAATAGAAATAAATGCGTAAGCATAAACATTAATCAATCATTAAGATGACATAAATAACTTAAATGAGTGAATAAATTAAGCAACTCTTAACAGGTAGAAAAATGAATGCTGACACGTTAATTAGCGAATAGAAAATAACGTGTGCTTAACATCGTTAAATTAACGCCATTCACAGTTATTCATTAATAACTAAATGCGTTCTAATTTAAGCCAGATGTAAAAGAGACATTCATAAATTACGTATCCCTATTGTACATCAATGTTTACTTATGTAAGACGAAATCCTTGCTTATGCTGAATCCTCACGTCTTGAATTAGGATGTCACTTTTATTCTTTATCTTAATGATTAAAAACAAATATTTCTCCTGCAAGAGATATACAAATTACTATCGCTATGAAGCATGCGTTCCTTTCAACAAAACGTTTTAATATTTACAAACAAAGCATTTTGTCAATGACATGTAAGGAGTATTGAAACATACAGGTCAGTTAAATAGGGGCATCATGGTTTAGAAGTTGTGCAATAGGATACTTCGTCCCTTTTTACGTTGAAATTTTTCAGTCGGGGACACAGGGAGCAGAGGCGTCAAATGTAAGTATTTTAAGAAAAGACGTTATTAGAAGTTATAAGAACATTCAACATTCTATCACAGAGTCCTGGGACACTTAAAGGTAAGGGTGAGATTTTGCTGCTTGGCGGATTGGTCCAAGGTATGTATGTTAAGAGAATCTTCTTTTTTTTGCACAGTGGTCACCACTTATCAAGGCCCGGAAGCCACTCAGGGATAAGGGTTATTGCAAGTACATTACTTTAGTGAGGAGATTTTATGAAGTGTTTACTTAAGGGGGCGGTTCATTAGGAATTTGTTAACGTTGGACTTGAACACATCCAAGTTGTAGTCAGGTGGGAAGCAGGCAGACGGAACAGAGTTCCATAGGCGTGCAGTTCTAAGAAAGAAGCTTTGTTCATGGAATCCACGTTTTGATTTAGGCACAGATAAAGAGTGGGGGACATTTTTCACAGTGGATTCAGCTAGACGGGTGTTTTTCGTGAAAAAATGGCGAGGGGGGACCAGAGATTGGAGTTCAGACGAACACCTGCCATGGAAATAACGATAAAACAAGGATAGGCTCGCAACGTCTCTTCTGTGGGAGAGAGGTTGCAGGGTAGAGAAAAGGGCATCCCACACCAATCCACAAAGTCTATTTTGTACTCTGTCAAGGCAGGATAGGCTGTTTTTAGCAGCTCCTGCCCAGATATGGCAGCAGTATTCCATCCTTGGACGTACGTGGCTTTAATATAGATAGAGATTTGCATCAGTAGTGAGATATCTTCTGGAGCGGTAGAAGGATCCCACAAGTAACGCAAGTTCGTCGGAACACATTCCGTCGAGGTACTTGTAAAACAATCACAGTGGCCTAACATTGCGGTGATGGGTCATGACGAGTTTAGTTTTGGGTTGGATGCTTAAACCTTATTCAAGAGTTGATGCAAAATATGTGACAGTAATATTGCATACGTGACTTTCTATGAATCTAAAATATTCGATCTTTCTTCTTCCCTCTGTTTCTGTCATTCTATCTCACACTCAAGGTATTACCAGATCGGGTTATCTGTATATGCTGGATTTTTAACCAAAAATACACCAAATATTCATGTCTTTCTCTCTCTTTCTCTCTCTTTCTCTCTCTCTCTCTCTCCCTCTCTCTCTCTCTCTCTTCTCCTCCTTAATCATCGAATTATTGACTTTAGTAGTGGATATAATCCGATTGAACTCTACGCAGTCCAAGAACTAAATCAAGACCGAGACACTATTGAAAGCAACACCATTTTTCTCACATCCATATCTCTTCCTCTCTCTTTCTCTTTCTCCCTCCCTCTCTTGCTTTCTCTTTCTCCCCCTCTCTCTATATATATATCTATTCATCTATATCTATTTTCATATTCCCTTTTTCATTCCTAACTATCTCTCTTGGTGTTCTCTTCTTCACTATCTCTGTTTCTCTTAGTCTATCCCTTTCAATATAAGCCTGACGATTTCTCACGAGAATGAAACGCGGAATATTCTGTGTTACTTAATTGCCATATATATTTATTATGACTTAATGGCATGTTCTACCTATCTAATGAGCACTGTTGAAGTAAATACTAAAAATTTTCGCATAAAATTATATTTTCGTATATTAATATATGTGATTAAATGAAGCAGTCATATATATATATATATATATATATATATATATATATATATATATATATATATATATTGAAAGTAAATATTCCAAACCAAAGATGACTTTACATCACAGGTGCTATTTTATTAAAGGTATACATAGTCTTATGCGTTTTTCGTTGATTGCGTGACATTCACTAGAAAAATCACCAGAAACAGATTTATAATCTCCGGAAAAAAGATGTTGTTGAAGATTTTTTCCTTGGATTAAAATGGATAAAAATTGGTTAAAAGAAAATAGAATTCTTTTACAGTCATGACAGTAAAGATCTTGTTATATAATTTGTTATTCTGGGGTAAAGAAAAACCTTTGGAATACAGGAGCCACGAAAAAGCATTTGTATTATAGTTTATATATGGCTATATTTAAATTCTTCATAATCTTAGTAATATTTCTGAGCTTTCGTATTTAGTTTGAAAAATTGGAGACAATAAAGTATTCATAAATAGGTACTCCTGCAGTATTTTACCCACCGATTGCACGATCTTAGCCGAGCGTTGACGAACGCTTTCGGCGTTAACGCCGACGAAAGCCGAAAATTCGGAGCTACTACGGTGCAAGAACGCTAAAAGTATGTGAATAGCAACAACATTACAAGGAAAAGATATTACACACACACACAACAAAATGGATAAAATTAATACAAAAAATTTGGATAAAATAAATCACAAACACTTACCGTAAGTTTTTTTAAAGTAAAATAAATTTATTTTGTTGAATATTTTTTTTTTTTGGTTCATTTTGTTTTCCGATAGCTGTTTTTTTTTGGGGGGAGGCAACAGTAATAAACACTTCAATGCATTTTTTTGTTTGTTTGTTTGTAACAAAACGTTATTAAACAGTAACAACAATGTTTGTTTTTTTTTTCAGTAATGTTTGTAGGGGGGGGACAACAATTACTGTTTATCTTTAGTTCCGACTGGAAGATTTTCTACTGACTGTAGAGAGGCAAAGTAGGGAGCAAAGGGTTTTCAGAGGATGTGGAAAGAAGCTCCTTCCCAAACCGGGTAGCCTTCCGCGATTTGATTTATTATGGAGACAAAAGGGTTGTGTCCAAATTTTTGTCTCCACATAAATTCGCATAAATATGTTTCCAACAACTCCCGGTTTTTTTTTTTTATCGCTAAATTAAATAGCTGAAATGAAAGGCTGTGTATTTTTACTTTGAACAATAAAATAACTGAAATGAAACGCTATGTGTGTAATTTCAATGAAAATTATTCGTCTGCTGCGCGTTCGTTTGAAGCGCCCTGATTTGCTGATAGAGTATCGTACCGCTCGCCATGTTCCGGCGTTTTCCGACGGATGTCGATCAACGCTCGGCTAAGATCGTGAAATCGGTGGGTAAAATACTGCAGGAGTACCCATAAATAATATAGATTTTGTTGATAAAATATTAGTAATATATATATATATATAATGAAGAAGAAGAAGGCTTCCTTTAGTCTTGACAGACTATGGATACCCACGGTAAGGGTGCCTGCGCGTGAAATTTTTGTGGCAAGATTTGCGCAGTCCCAACCACACTTCTTCTAAATCGACATCGTTGAATACCAGTGGCAAGTATAGGTTCAGAACGACTGGAAACAATGCCGAAATAAGCAGAAAGCACATACAGCGCCTAGAATTCCCAAATGGTCACCCATTTGGTACTAGCCAGGCTCAACGTTGCTTAACTTCGGTGATCTACTGGAAACCGGTGTGTCACGGTGATTATGCCGTACACAATATATATATATATATATATATATATATATAGAGAGAGAGAGAGAGAGAGAGAGAAAGACAGAGAGAGAGAGTGGAAGAGAGATAGATATATAGATATGTAAATAGACAGATAGATAGATAGATAGATAGATAGATAGATATAGATATATAGATATATAGATAGCATTTAGCCACAGACACATCGTTTCTTTATATCAAGGCTCTTAAGCGTGGCTAGACACACAACTAGTTTAAGCGTGCATCGAATCTAGACTGTCAAGGCTGCACATAACAGCTAGGTTATATGTTTACTTATAAGATAGGTGAACTCACAATGATAAGTTTTGTCAAACGCCAAAAGTTCCATTTGTTTATATAACGAGCATTGCGTTTGTTATTCCTCTTACTAATAAGCTTAGTCAAGAAAGTCTTCGTATACATTGGTGATTGTTGAATGCAATATACATTCCCGCAAATCTATCTATCTTTCTATCTATGATTAAAACCAATGAATTTTACGAGCTTATTAATTGTGGCCAATGAAATTAGCAAAATATACTTTAATTTAAATTCAAATATACATTTTACATGATCACTACACAATTATGACAATGTTTCGGTCTGTAGAGTTATGAATAACAAATGACCTCATCAGGTGATTCTAAGTTCCTAACTTTGAAAAAGTTTTGCAATTGAATCATCTGATAAGGTTATTAGTTATTCATCATTAACTGACCGAAACATAATCATGTTGTGTGTAGTCAATACGTAAAATTCTCTCTGAAACTGATAACTATACACTAAATATATATGTGTGTATATGTGTGTGTGTTTTCGTGTGTGTGTTTGTGTGTGTTTGTGGGTGTGTGTGGGTGTGTGTGGGTGTGTAGAGGGAAGGAGATTTTGGATTTATTATTAAATATAAATATATATATATATATATATATATATATATATATAAAGAGAGAGGGGGAGATAGTTGGTTGGTTGGTTGTTTTTGTTTTATGGCATATCATGACCTCCAATTCGTAGTGGAATGGGGACAAAAATGGTTGGTCTCATTCAATGCTGCTAAGACTAAGCTTGTTTCCTTTAATAACTACAAGAAACCTTCTCTACCACCAATAACAATGGCCAAGAGCACATTGCCTGAAAGTGCTTCTTTTAAACTCCTCGGCCTAACGTTTACAGGGAATATGAACTGGAATAGATACATTGAGAGCATCGCCAAGGCTGCTGCAAGGAAGGTTGGCTCCCTCTACCGTGCTAGAAAACTACTTACGCCTGCCAGTATCCTATACCTCTATAAGGCAACCATTCGCCCATGTATGGAGTATTGTTGTCACATCTGGGCTGGTGCATCTGCTGCTTGTCTCTCGCTCCTGGACAGGGTTCAAAAAAGAGTCGCCAACCTGATAGGTCCTGAACTGTCATCTAGGCTTCAACCTCTGTCCCATCGACGAGATGTTGCATCCCTCTGCCTGTTCTACAAATACTTTAATGGTGAATGCTCTGACGAACTGCAAACACTTGTACCTCCCCGACGTAACTACCCCCGACAAACCCGACAAGCTACTAAGTCTCATCCCTTTACAGTGGAGATCCCTAGGTGCAAGAAAGCCTTTTACTCCAATAGTTTCTTCCCCAGAACTGCGGGTCTTTGGAACTCCCTTCCGGGATTCTGATTTCCCAACTGCAATGATATGCAGAAGTTCAAGTGTAATGTTAACAAACATCTTTCTACTCTTCTCCCTTCATAATGACCCCGCTAAGTAATTCCCTAATAGTAGCCCCCTGCTTCAAAGTGGCACTGTGCCTTGTTTGGGGTGAAAATTGAATAAAAAAAAAATATATCAACCCTTTTCGGGTTATTTAATGCCGAATCCAAAGATTTTGAAGAAAAAATTTTTAATAGAATATATTTGTTTTTTTCAAGTCGGTTTCTATTTAACCCATAGTTGGGACCTCACAGGTATTACCACTCCGGGTCAGAGTGGACCTGGGAGCAATGGTAATTAAAGAGTGGCTCCACATTCCCCCAAAGCCCACAAGCTGGGGCCTCACCACTGGATATTGTTTAAGGTCATATCCAGGACCCCCATTGAGGGACTTTTACCCTCTGCAGGGGGGAGGGCAGTCAGTGTATTCTAATGTCCTACCGACAGGGCCAGGGAGATAGATAGATAGATAGATAGATAGATAGATATATAGATAGATAGATAGTCATACGTAGACAGATTGTAGTTGTGACCAGTGCCATATATAGAATTGAGAATAAGGGTCATTGTTATTAGATTTTAAATTCTTAGATTCAAATGAGTCTGTTTCGAGCGTGCCATTAGGCTGTTTCTTTATCTAATGTTTCACAACAAAATAGAGATGGCTTGAATAGTGCTAGGCACACGGTTACATGGGATGATGTTGTCGAATTTAACATGTTTGTGGAATGCGATTATAACGAGAGTACTTATTGTCGGTGACAGAGACCGCGAATCGGAAAGTCGATCTCAGGATTTCAGAATATAGGCAAACAATTTTTCTTCTTGCAACGGCAAGAGGTGCCACATGAAGATATATCTCATAGTAAGATATAAATAGTCACTTCTTTCCTAAGGTAGCGAATTGGCGACGCAGGTTTCACGTGGTAATATCAATGACTGAATAAGAAAAAAAGCTCATTTGTTCAGAATAAATATAAAGACTTGTGTCTATCATTTGTGTTGAGAAATATTTGTTTCTTGAGCCAAGAAGCATAGAACAGACGCAGGCGGCTCATAGAATAGACACGCGAACATATTAAAAATTATTATGATCGATTTTCATGTAAGAATATTTTTATAGATTTATGAGTCTTGATATGCCGTAACGGTGAACGTGGTAGAAATTACGTAACAAGATACATTTCCCTTTATGAAGGAACTAAATAACAAACAACTATAACCGTATGAACAATGAATGAACAATAGAAAAAGAGTAAACACTTTATTAGCAAGATGTGTCATGTAATTTGCTGCACGTGCCGAGTACGGTTGTGTTATGTAAGAGAATTGAACGGGTTATACACGCTTTATGTAGGAACAAAACGAAATGCAACAAAATATTACATAGAGAGATAGATAAATATATAGATAGATAGACAGTATATATTGCACTAACATATTTGCGTTGATCTTTAAGGAAAATTATATTTTGTGCAATATATAATATATAACGATTTAGTTATCTAGCTATCTACTAACTGCATATATACCAATATTTATGCATACACACACACACACACACACACACACATATATATATATATATATATATATATATATATATATATATATATATATGTTATATATTCGTTCTTCATTGAGGTTATCCTTGAGGGGTACCAAATTGAGCTTTCGTTACATTTGAATATGTTATATAGACTTCTTCATTTAGGGGCACATTTTACGTTTTCTATATAACATAAGAAAGATTCCGTGTGATTGTCTCTAATATAAATGGTTGTGTGTTTGATTATCATAAAGGGAATCGTGTGTGTGACATGTAATTTCTGAACCTACCTCTGTTTCTCGCTGTTGAACCATCTGGCAATTTCTCATCCTGGAGGGAGACTTGATACCTGTTTGACGAGGATTTATCACTCCAAGACGATGAAATGGTTTTATAGTTTTTATTTCACTTTCCCCAGAGGTCCTGCAGCAGGTGTAAAGTGAAATCTGCTTGTGTGGTTCTTCTTCACACGCGTCAGCGTTCGTCTCCCCCCTCCCCAGTTAAGAGGGGGGAGACCACGGAAAACGTCCGTCTTCTTCAAAGCTCAAATAAAATCTCCCAGATCTAGCCAACCACGTCACACATACGTAATTTGGTCAGCTGACCTTTGGTTCTGGTAAACGTGTCTACCTCCACGTTTACTCACCTCTCTCTCTCTCTCTCTCTCTCTCCCTCTCTATTCTCTTATAGAGACACAGAGAGAGAAAATAGAAAGAGTAAGAAAGCCAGAGAGGGGGGGAGAGATGCTCGTTAATATATATATATATATATATATATATATATATATATATATAAGATGGAAGTCCGGCGTTGCCCGGTCGTACAGTACGCTTACACATAATATATTAATTTATGCAGATTGCGTATGTATTATTATAGAATCAATTCATTATTGGCTTTATTACGATGAATAATTTGCCCGGTGGACTAATTTGCAAAATATAAAAATAATAAAGATATTATCGTTTATCGAATTCCGTCTGTGTTTGTTTACAATATCACGTCAGATGATATTTAGGCTTGACAATGAATGGCTTGGGAAAGTCACCTCTGTTTTATGTTTAGTTTTAAAATATGCAAACGAAGAAATGATTTACGGCGATTTTAAATCGTCCCTCTTCTTTTATCGTAAATTAAACTCATTTATAAGAAATAAAAAATAAAATACTGAGGTATACCCGGGCTTGAACAGAGCATCATTCAGTCTGTAGTCAAATACTCTAAGACTTAGTGATATTTCCAGATTATAATACACCGGTTTTATTAGAAGAAATGATTTGTTGAAATTTATTATCTCCCTTTCCCGGTGCAAGGGAAAATATTCCCTCGTAAAAATTATTCTTTTTCAACTATAAGAGAGAAAAGTTATTTTTAAGATCGGATTTTTTCGATGTTCGATACTTATCAGATGCATTACTGTACAAAACATAAGTAACAACACTAACAGACATATCAATTAATTTTGGGTGAAATTTTCAAAAGATAGGCTCAGCCGTTTCAGTACCTATGACGAAAGAACTCACACCCTCAAAGTGCCATATATATATGGCACTACTTCCTAATACTGATAACCACTTCTGTAAGGTCTGGCGAGGCTGTTAGATCGTAAACATGGTCTAACATCTGAAACATATGTAACCAAATAGATAACGGAAAAACGGAAATAAAAATATAAAACACATATTTGCTCTGCAATAGTATTAAGCGCCCTCTTCAGGTTTTTACTAATTACCAGTTTTACCAAATATATATATATATATATATATATATATATATATATATATATATATATATATATATATATATTAGAATGGGTGCCCTGCGTTGTCCGGGTGTTTGGAAGTGTATGCTGAGCAAAAAAAAAAACAACAACAAAAAAACGATCAATTTCTTTAACTTTGACCCCTATTATGACCCCTTAAAATTTATTGTTTTGAGCTAAAATAAAGTTATTAAGTTAGATCCATGTCCAAGGAACTTATATCTAAAATTTCAAGTTTTTAGACCCAAAATTGTCGGAGAAGTTTTGTAGCATTCTCAAAAGTAAAATTGTTGAACTTTGACTCGTTAATCGCCAAATTTCTGGCCGAAATCTGGTCACATCGATTTTCCCAAATCACAGTACTCTGTATATCAAATTTCGAGTCTGTAGACTGAAAACTGACAGAGTTACTTCGTATGGAAATGTACACAGACACACACACACACACACACATATTCACTTTTATAGATATACTAGAATGGGTGCCCGGCGTTGTGACCCCTTAAAATTTATTGTGTTGGGCTTAAATGAAGTTATTAAGTTATATCCATGTCCAAGTAACTTATATCTAAAATTTCAAGTGTGTAGACCCAAAATTGTCGCAGGAGTTTGGTAGAGTTCTCAAAGGTCAAATCGTTGAACTTTGACCCCTTAACAGCGAAATTTCTGACCGAAATTAGATTACACCGATTTTCCCAAATCTCAGTACCCTGTATATCAAATTTCGAGTCTGTAGACTAAAAATTGGCAGAGTTATTGCGTAGGGAAATGTACACACACACACACGTTCACTTATGTATATATATATATATATATATATATATATATATATATATATATATATATGAGCACTGGTCTTTTCTTGTATTTTAATTAAATTAGTAATTTTACTATCACATTAAAATATACTCTGCTCTTTAGACTACTGTTCTAACCCCCTTTATATATATATATATATATATATATATATATATATATATATATATATATATATACAGAGAAATGGATGGATAGATAGATAAATATATAGATAAATACATGGACAGTACCTATTGCACTAAACTATTTTCCAATGCACGCAAATACATCGTTTAGTGGCTCCGTACCCATTTGTATCTATAGGAGTAGAAGGCCACATTTCAGCACATTTCTAGATCCTCGCACTAAACAGTAATTTGTTCTTGTTGTTATTTTTTAAATTTTCATTTCTTTTTCTTTTTCGTTTTTGTTATACCTGTGTCTACACTATCCTACACTTCGTTTGGACAAATGTGAGTGGGCAATTAGATGAGTGGCTCTTTCTCAAATAGTGTCGTCTCGCGACTATCAGCGCGTCGCATCTTTCCAGTCAGATGAACGACTTCTGCATTTGAACAACACGAAACACTCTCGCTGGTGCCATACTGTCTAAAGGCGTCTAAAATACTCGGTTGCACTTGACTCGAGTCTAATTTTAAAGTAGAAGGCGAACTATTTTCTTTTGATTACGTGCAGTAAGTAATTAGCCCGTGGCGAATTAATATAGCCGTGTAACACGAATAATGTTTATTTCAAATTCTATTGTAATCTGTCGAGCCTTTAAATTTTATTATTTGTATGATACAATTATTTTTAATTTGGATATTATCATCATAACATTTGAAGGTATGTTGGTAGATGTAATCTTTGACCTTTTTCAGGTTTATGTTAGCGCAAAGAGTAAAGGTGTTAAGTTACAATCAGTTCTAAGTGACACACATCTGCAGATTGAAGATTCAAAATGAAATACAGTGAACAGTAAGTCGCAATAAATTCGTTGATCATTTGGCTAAGAGTAAAATGTACGATCAGTTCAGATACTGCACTTCATCTTTTCCATCTTCGATTATTGAAATGGTAATTTTTCTAGACTGAGAATATTGTATTATTGTCCCAATACACAATCCATTTTCGGTTGAGCTAGGCTTTCCCCTGTATAAAATGACATTGTCTCTAACTGAACCCTCATTAGGAAGCAAGTAAATAAATACTTAACATGCCTACACGATCGTGGCTGAAGAAAAAAGTACTATTCTGTGGATTACGGAAATGTGTAAAAACATTAGCCGGCGAATCTATTTCAAATCTTTACTTGAACTGAAAAAGCAAACAGATACTTATACAACCATTCGCCATCACTTCATTTCAATAATGAGACGTTTTATTTACCCTTTTGGTTTTATACCGATTTATACGTTTTTCTTTGGAGTCCTTTTTAATTTAAAACACATGCTTTCATTTTGTTATTTCTTCTTTTTTAAGTTGATCGATTCAGACGTTATTTTATATGAATCTCTCTCTCTCTCTCTCTATCTATCTATCTATCTATATATATATATATATATATATATATATATAATAATGATCATGTGTGTCTGTCGGTATGCGAAAATGTCTTTACCAAACAACTCAATTCCCATGCCATAATTGCCATCATATAAAGGTTGATTAAACTGAACGTGGATCAGAGAGCAGGTCTAATGTCCATAAAAGAGATCAAATTTGTTTGTGTGACGGACGGTCTCTACCAGACTACTTCATCAATTTTTTAGTCTACAGACTTGCAAATTAGTATATTGGGAATTCGGGTCCGTGTGATAAATTTGATTTGGGGTTTAGCTGGTAAAATAAATGTTAAGGGATCAAAATTCACAAAATTGGAACTTGGTAAGCGTAATTCAACTTAATGTGCTTTTTTCTGCATGCGCAAATATACATTATTACATACGGGTTATTTTTGAAGTCTTGATATCTAACTGTCGTTAGCTCAGGTGGTAACAAATAACACTAGAGCGTTGAATGTTTTGATTTCGATTCTATCTTATGGCACTCAACGGCTTGCTAGTTAGTGGGGACTGTCATAGTTTTTAACGAGATTGTTCACTTATGATATTTCACTTGAAATAATTTTCAATTCTAGCCTCTGTGTTCTACTCATGATTTTACACGGTAATAATATCTAGTGTTCAAACAATATTACGCTTATTGTTCTTACTACGTGTTAGATCATTAACAATGATAAAAAAGCGTCATTAATATTCCTAATTTGATTGTACTTGTTTAACAAACAATCATTATGCCTTAAAGAATATTAATTATTGTTGCCTAAAAGCGCATTGATCTTAGTCATACCGCTCCATATTATTTACGTCTAAATTAATTTTAATATTAGCAACTAACATGAAAATCTGTTAACATACATAAATAATCTTAGTTCGTTCGTTCATCCTCCTTTCTGTAAGGAGTGGAAATAGGATACATTCTAAGCAATTGTTCTGCATAACACTCGCATAAACACAGTATGAGATGCTAAAATTTAAAAAAAAACATACAAACGCGTAGCTGCTTGCATCCTTTATGAATATCACAAATTAACTCACATATACTTGTGAATTTAAGCTAATATGAATGGTTTCTAGCGCGTTTGAAACGGCGTGTTTATTTTTGCAATATAACCAGCCGTTCTGTTGTCAAAATAAGGAGATTCCTGGTTGACATACGAACAAAACAAACAGAAATTTTACACTGAAGATTATTCCACGACTATTGTTCCTATTTCTATAAATATATGGTAGCAGCCCAAAAAATGTAGTAAAGAGGAGGAACATTCTTTTATTGTAAGAATTACCTGCAGCATTGTTTAAATTACCTGTAGTATTGTATAAATTACCAATAGTATCGTTTAAATTACCTGTAGTATTGTTTAAATTACCTATAGTAGTGTTTAAATTACCTGCAGTGTTGTTTAAATTACCTGTAGTATTGTTTAAATTACCTGTAATATTGTTTAAAATAATTGTAGTATTGTTTAAATTACCTGTAGTATAGTTAAAAGTACCTGCATTATTGTTTCAATTACCTGTAGTATTGTTTAAATTACATGTAGTATTGTTTAAATTACATGTAGTATTGTTTAAATTACATGTAGAATTGTTTAAATTACCTGTAGGGTTGTTTAAATTACCTGTATTATAGTTAAAAGTACCTGCATTATTGTTTAAATTACCTGTAGCATTGTTTAAATTACCTGATGGGTTGTTTAAATTACCTGTAGTATTGTTTAAATTACCTGTAGTATTGTTTAAATTACCTGTAGGGTTGTTTAAATTACATGTAGTATTGTTTAAATTACATGTTGTATTGTTTAAATTACATGTAGTGTTGTTTTAATTACATGTTGTATTGTTTAAATTACTTGTAGTATTGTTTCAATTACATATAGTATTGTTTAAATTACATGTAGTGTTGTTTAAATTACCTGTAGCAGTGTTTAAATTACATGTAGTATAGTTTAAATTACATGTAGTATTGTGTAAATTACATGTAGTATTGTTTAAATTACATGTAGTATTGTTTAAATTACTTGTAGTATTGTTTAAATTATATGTAGTATTGTTTAAATTATATGTAGTGTTGTTTAAATTATATGTAGTATTGTTAAAATTATATGTAGTATTGTTTAAATTACATATAGTATTGTTTAAATTATATGTAGTGTTGTTTAAATTACATATAGTGTTGTTTAAATTACATGTAGTATTGTTTAAATTACCTGTAGTATTGTTTAAATTACATGTAGTATTGTTTAAATTATTTTAGTATTGTTAAAATTACTTGTAGTATTGTTTAAATTACCTGTAGTATTGTTTAAATTATATGTAGTATTGTTTAAATTATATGTAATATTGTTTAAATTACTTGTAGTATTGTTTAAATTACATGTAGTGTTGTTTAAATTCATGTAGTATTGTTTAAATTACATGTAGTATTGTTTAAATTACATGTAGTATTGTTTAAATTACATGTAGTATTGTGTAAATTACCTCTAGTGTTGTTTAAATTACATGTAGTATTGCTTAAATCACATGTAGTATTGTTTAAATTACATGTAGTGTTGTTTTAATTACATGTTGTATTGTTTAAATTACTTGTAGTCTTGTTTCAATTACATGTAGTATTGTTTAAATTACATGTAGTATTGTTTAAATTACATATAGTATTGTTTAAATTGCCTGTAGTATTGTTTAAATTACATGTAGTATTGTTTAAATTGCCTGTAGTATTGTTTAAATTACCTGTAGTGTTATCAAAGATGCTGGAGGTGATTCCCGTTGACATCTATGCACGTTTAACAACGTTTGCAGATACTGCTTGTTGATCTGGGAGGTTTTTCTCAGTGCATTGGTAATATTCTCCTTTAGTTGGTCTAAATTGTAAAACTTATTTGCATAAACTTTTGTTTTAAATCCTCCTAAGATAAAAAGCACATGATGACAAGTCCAGGCAGACTCCTTAAAATTCAATATGCTATTACTATATATCTTATGAAACGGTTGATCTATTTGTTTAAATGAGCAGCTTCAGCAGGAGTTGGATTACTGATTTTCACCTCCGGTTAATTTCAAAACGGCATCTGTAGTGACATTAGTAGGACAATATGCTTTAGAATTCTGTTTTGAATTTGGAAAAATTCCACAGAATCTTATGAGATGCTTCAGACTGCTTTTGGTCCATTTTGTATGAATCGAGCTTCAGGTTTTGATTGTCATGAAAAATTCAAGGAAGGCAGAGAATATGTGAGGAATGATGAGAGGTGTGGGAAGGGTAAGAGGGTCAGAACACTAGAATTGATTGGCCTAATAAAGAGCCTCATAGATGACGACCGTCGGGTATATATAGAGACATTATAGAGCACAGTTTTATGTCAGTGTAGGAATTGTACACACAATCATTCACGGGGAACTGAAGGTGAGGAAGATTTGTACGAATGCACCAGTGCGCAACTCAATCCTTGTCACAGTCTATTTGACCAAGATGGGCACGGCTATTTGCTTATATATCGAGGGAAGACTCGGTTGGGGGTAAGCTGCTAAACCAATCATCGACCAGCACGTCGTTCGGGGACGTCCTGATGCCTTGCACGCTCTGAGAACAACTGATCCCAACTCCCTCCCATTCACACGCTCACAAAGATTGACAATTTTACACCCCCTTAACCTCGTTAACCTCGTACTCGAAAAGCCAGACGTCTTCGAGTCGGGTTTCGCCAAGCCAAGGACGGAATTATAATTTGTTCTAGCTGAAAAATGACATCTTAAGAATGAAATAGCGACAGCTTAGAGATAAATTACGGAAACCACTAAAAAGCGCATCGAAGCACAAAAACTAGGAACTCGAGACTTCTGGAAAATCTACAACAGTGTACTAAATAATGGGCAATCAACAATTCCTCCACTAACCAACAATCACGAGGTTGTCTCCTCAGCAACCGACAAGGCTAACATGCTTGCCAGTTGGTTTGCCTCCAACTCCACACTGAACCTTTCCAACCACCCCCTACCTGACTTTCCTATGTGGACAGACGCCACGCTAGACGATCTGAAGATCACCCCTGCTCAGGTGTATGCTATCATAAAAAACTTGACACTTCAAAAGCATGTAAACCCGACCTCATCCCAGCTATGCTATTAAAAAAATGCTCAGCCGAAGTAGCTCCAGTTCTCTCCAAACTCTACAACAAATGCCTTAATGAAGCTTGCTTTCCGGGCTGTTGGAAAACTGCTTCTGTTGTACCAGTATTCAAAATTCTGGCAAAAAAACTGACCCATCCAATTATCGCCCCATTAGCCTCCTCCCTCTTTTTGCCAAAATATTTGAGACCTTAATTAACCATGCTCTAGTCCATCACCTTACAGATGCTAAACTTCTGACTGACAAACAATATGGATTTAGACAAGCCCGTTCACCAGCAGACATCCTCACTGTAATCTCTGAACGTATATACCATTCACTGGACAAAGCGGGGGAGGACAGAGCGGTAGCTCTAGATATATCTAAGGCTTTTGACAGGGTATGGCATGAGGGTCTCCTCAGAAAGATTAGATCATACGGTATCACTGGTAGAATACTTAACATAATTAAATCCTTGTTAGATAAGAGAAAAATCCAGGTTGTCCTCGACGGTCGTACATCTAAACAATATGATATAAATGCGAGAGTGCCCCATGGTTATATCCTTGGACCTCTATTGTTCCTGATATTCATAAATGACCTCCCCGACAAAATTGCCTCTGAGATGGGTATATATGCTGATGACACTACACTCTATGGCAGGCACGACAGGAAGACGAATGAAGACATTTCTAAAGAAATTGCAGAAACACTAGAGGAAGACCTCCAATCTGTGGTGGAATGGGGACAAAAGTGGTTGGTCGCGTTCAATGCTGCCAAGACTAAACTAGTTTCATTCAATAATTACAAGAAACCCTCTCTACCACCTATAGCAATGGCCAACGACTCTTTATCTGAGAGTACATCTTTCAAACTCCTTGGCCTAACGTTCACAGGAAACATGAGTTGGAACAATTACATTGAAGGCATTGCCAGGGCCGCTGCCAGAAATGTGGGCTCTCTCTACCGTGCTAGAAAACTACTAACACCCGAAAGTATCCTGTACCTCTATAAGGCCACCATTCGCCAATGTATGGAGTATTGCTGTCACATCTGGGCTGGTGCATCTGATAAGGTTCAAAAGAGAGTCGCAAACCTGATAAGCCCTGAACTGGCATCTAAGCTTCAGCCTCTGTCCCATCGACGAAACGTTGCATCCCTCTGCCTTTTCTACAAGTATTTTAGTAGTGAATGCTCTGACGGACTGCAATCACTTGTGCCCCCACGACGTGAGCACCCTCGACAAACCCGACCGGCCACTAAATCCCACCCCCACACTGTAGAGATCCCTGGATGTAAAAGATCTTTTTACTCCAATAGTTTCTTCCCAGAACCGCCAGACTCTGGAATTCCATTCCAGGTCCCTGCTTCCCCAACAGTACTGACGTGCAGAAGTTCAAGTGTAACGTGAACCAACATCTTGCTGCCCAAATCCCTACATAGTACCCCAGTAGTTGTTGCCCCTGATAGTAGCCTCCTACACCAAAGTGGCAATTTGCCTTGTTTGTGGTGAAAATGTAATAAAAAAAATGTTTTTATAAATCTCTTGTCATTTTTCTGAAACAATAAAATTTTATGTCTGTTTTACAAAAACACAATAAATTCATCCTTTCAGCTAGGTCATCTGCCGCTGCCCGGACACCCGATAACCTCGATAATTCTTATTTCCCGGCCTTACTCAGTGTTTCGGGGTTTTCAATCTACCTCAATGGGGAGCTCTATCGCTCTCTGAGGCGGTCACGCTATAAATGTAACATAAACAAATATCTTGTTAATCTTTCCTCGAATGGCCCCAAATAATAGCTCCTTACCTCCGAGTGCCAATATGCTTTGGAAGGGGTGAACATGAGCAAAAAAAAAGAAGAAAAAAAGAAGATAGACACATACTCAATATTCGCATTGTAATTCGTTCTTTTTGGTGATTCTGTTGTATGAGTTGTTCTTTTATACTCTTTTGTAATCGTTACCTTTTTCTTTTAATTCACACTATAAAAAATGATTTATCCTTTTTTGTAGTGTTTTCAAAATTGATATCAATTGAATAGAATTCCTTTTTTTGTTTTCGGTTACTTTTACCGCATCAGGATCGACCGACTTGTATGAAGCGCGTGTTGATGAGTCCAAACTCATAAATATATCAGAATTACAATTCGTCGAGACACAAATGATAAATGACATTTTTCTGGTTGGTCATTAGATTATTATTTGAATTCTTTATTAGATTGCGTGAATATTTGATCCGATCGCCGAGACGAGACGAAAAAGCGCCGGCAAAGGTTCGTCCTTTTTGTTGTTGGGGTTCAACAGAGAGACAGATTGATAGCGGAGAACGTAAGCTTAATAAGTTTGCATTTAAGCA
This sequence comes from Euprymna scolopes, assembly GCF_053919585.1. NCBI lineage: Eukaryota > Metazoa > Mollusca > Cephalopoda > Sepiida > Sepiolidae > Euprymna > Euprymna scolopes. Next base: position 1,466,360 of record NC_136506.1, read on the forward strand.
AACGCCGGCTCGGATTAAATTGCCGTAATGTCTAGGCTTTTAAGTGTATTGTTTATTAATACATTCATTTTGTCTAATTCGAATCAGACAATAAAGGATGTTTATTTTATCTTTTTTAATCTCATCTCATAATCTAATGAGCAAACTGGGTAGACTGTTCGGATTTCTCACTCAAGTAATTCACGTAATAGTTAGACACACCCGCGAGAGAGTGTCTAATTGCAGTGTTTCAGGGAAGAAATTCGAAGCACTTGGATGCATCTGGACGCAAAACCCCGTTTGATGAAGCATGTGTTAATTCGGTACTTACGCGTCCGCATAATGCGGCAACTTACATAAACCGCCGAAATATGCCAAAAGCTCAGCAAATGCAGCAGACAATACTTATTAAATTGGAAGAAAATTTTAGTTTTGACCGTGCAAAAACTTCAATAATCTCTACTATTAGATAACCGAAACTTTGTCTGGTGTGTGAGCTCGTTCCCTATGGACCTGAAAACGGCTGGGTTGATTTTTATGAAATTTCACACAAAGATATTTAATGTACCTGGCAGTGGTTTTAGATAGGTTTTGTATCCGATGAAAGCATGGACAGGCTAACATCTTACACAGCCTAACATTACAAGTGCATCTGAGAGGTTTTTGACACACAAGCTGCAACACCGGACATATAAAATCAACAGTAAGTTGTTTGGTATGACAGGAGCGCGTTTGAGATGAATGTTTCTCTTTAAAACATAACTGGGCCATTATACTTGACTCTTTTCATTTTAAACTTAAATTAAAGCCATTATCACCGCAGAGGCAGTCAGGCTAGGCATATAAAATCAGCAGTAAATTCTTTGGTATGACAGGGTCGTGTTCGAAATGAATGTTCTATTTCGGGCACAAATGGTTCGTGATACTTGAATTTTGCATTTTCATTTTTAATTACAGCCATTATATCTAAAAAAATATATATATTTATATAAAATCATATTATATCTAAAAAAAAATACTTTCATATAAAATCATTCAATCCCAGATAAAGCCGCCACAGTGAATCTAGCGGTTTTCCTACCTCTATTAGTAGATATAATATTAAGACATACCCTACGAGAAGATGTCTAGTTGCGTTCGTCCAAGACTGAAATCCGGAGCACCTGGACGGACCTGGACGCAAAACCTATTTTAAAGATGCATGTACTAATTCAATCAATATTAAAGTCAATATGGCAAATATAAAGATTTAATTATATATTAAAAACAGATATTCATAATCCTTCATATGTTTTTAGACTAGCAGGGCAACCCGCTATTGCCTACGACACAAGTGCAACATATTTCTATTTGAATTTCTATCTCTCTACCCATCTCTCCATCTTTTTTCCTAATACGCCCAGCCTAGCCCATACCTTTCTAACTGTACACGCACATATACACGAAAGTTCTCCTTCATGCAATAGATTCCTGGAGTAGTATGGCTTTCCAAAACCGTCGCAATTTTTGTCCGAAACTCGGCCCATTTGACCCTCAAAGAATTTTTTTTTCTAAATTATAGAGATTATTCACCTTCATCTGTGGGTCTTTCGTATTTAGTTTTTGGCATTTATCTGGACAGACAAACAAACACACATATATTTGCCATTTATATAATAGATTAAGAGGGTTACCCGGCATTACACGGTGCGAAAGTGTGAACTATTTACAAGGTTCCTTCAATAAGTTTCAGACTTTTTCGTAAGGGCAGTTTTATTGATAGTACACTCATTAAACTTTAGTCCCGATCGAGGCAATCTCATCTGGTTGTAATGCACTTGTTGTACCGTTCCAACAACTTCTGGAAAGTCCCATGGAAGTCCTCTTGTGTGGGCGTTTCAATGACCCTCGTCATAGACTCTTTCATCTTCTCTATTGTCTCGTAACAACAGCCTCTTAGATTTTCCTTGGGCTTGGGAAAAAACAAAGATCAAAGAGAGAAAGGTATGGACTAGAGGGAGGGTGAAGAACTTTCTTGGTGCCCATCTTTATTAAATAGTCTGATCCTCTCTGAGCACCCTTAGAAAAAACTACATGCAAATCTTCCGCATCTTCAAATAATTGTGTGGCCTGTTCCCACACCGATATAAAACTGTGCACTTATTGTCTCTATAGACGGTCCTTATCCAGGACATTCTTTATTTGGCCAATCAACTCGTGTTCTAAATTTCTTACTCCTACCTTACCTCTCAGCATCAGTCACAGACTCCTTGCCTTCTCTCATGCAACTCAAAAACCGATGTTCGATTCATGCAAGATTGTTTCAAAACAGTCCGAGGCATTCTATAAGATTTTTTGGCATTTTCCAAATTTAAAACAGGATATATTTGCATATTTTTATTCTAAACTGTCCTCACGTTCAGATTGCATTTTTGAAATTTACCAGCTGTGACAAGTAGGCTTTAGTAAGGTGTATTTCAATTCCTGTTGTGACTGTTCATATGAACCCGAAGAAGAGTATTCTAATTGCAGTCAAATTAATGCATAAAATAATTTAGCAAAAGTGTAAACAGATATTTAGGCAATTTTTAATTCAAGAGTTAGGAATTTTTACGACTATATAAAAGAATACCATAAACTCAAATACATATATATATATATATATATATATATATATATATATATATAAGGCATAGACATTACAATAAACATAGATTATATAAGAATAACCTTAATATAAGGTCAATTAGAACCTGATACCATTTAAACATACCCAGATATATACTAACCAAGCATATAAATAAAATAAAATAACAGCATATGGAATACTGATTTTAATTCATTAAAAATTAAAGCCTATAAAAAATATAATAAAAATATATACGAAATTTATAAAATATAATAAAATATAAAAGCAAAGATTCCTGAGTTATCCCCCCTTTCATTAAAATAAAAGAAAGGAGGCTAAAAGGGTAAAGAATGAATAAGATACATTAATTACCTTCCCTGGACCGGTCAGCACTAACCGCTTAAAACCGGAGGCCGTGTCAAAGAACAGAAAAGTGCAAAATAAATTTAAGCATATATTTACTAAAAAAATATATCAAATAAAAAATTGCAAAATTGATATTAAAATAAAATACAAAGAAATAGGGACAGACAAGCTATTATTAAATAAAAATGAACATCATTATGCATAATGTGTGCGGTCCTGGTTTTCCTAAAAAAAAAAACAATATGGCTGACGAGATCCTAACATTATTTACCATTAACTGGTCCCCCATATGTTAGGCTTGAAACCGACGGTACCAATGTTTTTCTGGCCTTCTGTACAGTTTTAAATAAATAAATATTAAGCTCTTATATTGAATTTTTTTTCTTTGTAATCTAGCACTTTGTTGGAATTCTTTCCCATTAAACAGTAAGCACAAACACACACACACACACACACACACACACACACACACATATATATATATATATATATATATACATATACATATATATATATAAAATAAACATTACAATTAAATTTACCAAAATGATCCAAGATGGTAAAACTAAAGTATATTATAAATATTAAAGAATTAATATTTATAAAGTTATCTCAGCCAGATGTAAAAACTCGATAAAACCAAATAGGAGATAGAGCTTATAATACGAGCAAACAGTTAATAAAACAGGTCAAAAATACCCTGAAAAAGAGTTTAAAACACACCCCATCCGAAAAGGAAACACCCGACAAGTGGATAGTCCTTAATCCGCGGAGCCTCGAAGAAACACCTTTCTTCTCATCAGCGGGCAGGAATTAGAAAAATGCGGGATCGGATTTCGCATACAAAAGTATTTGATGAAACAAGAAGTAAATCAAATATCCCACCCGACAACAAAAAAGTGAAACAAAGGGAATATGGTGACGAAAAAGGTGATTACACGTGAATGGATAGTCTGGTGAAAGATAAATAATCCAATGACGGTAAAATCCAAAAATGTAACTTCAAAAAAGTTAATTGAATTTCCATTTGCACAAGTAAAACCCAAGGAAATCTCGTAAGTGGAAGATGGTCCAAAATAATCAAAAGGCCAAAACCCATGGAATAATTTACAAATATGTACAAGGGAAAATAAGATATGCTTTTCACACTGCTGCCGAGATATAAATATAAATAAGAAAGATCAGGGAAGAAGAGGAAAAAAATTAAATGGTGATAGAATTAAATAGAAAAACAAATGTCAAAATGACCCAGGCAGGAAATGTTTAAATGCGCGAAAAAATATATATAGGGCAACATAACATAGGTCAACTGAAATGTACAGGTTATTACTTAAGAAATTGTCAGAAAATTATTCCTATCCATCTAATATATCAATCTACCCATACTTTCATATCTTGTATGTATATTTACTTATATTTTACTATATGCATTTACTTACTTACTTTCTTGCTTTTTCCTGAATTTGCAGATACCGGCCATCCTCTCTCCTTAAATAATTTTTATTTTTTATTTTATATTTCATTTTTTATTTTTTATTTATTTATTGTTTATTTATTATTTATTTTCTATTTATTTATTAATTATTTTATATATTTATTTTCCATTTAGCGTCTTTTAGCAACTCTTGCTGATATTTTCTTAAGTAATAACTTTCTCTTCTGTGATATAGAAGTTGCAGCGAAAAGAAAAGGGCACCTACCACGAGGCCACGAATTCTATTTTCAACCCTATTAAGACAAGACAAGTCCTTTCTAGCAGCTCCTGCCCAGATGTGACAACAGTATTCCATCCTTGGACGTACCTGGCTCTTATATAGATAGAGAATTGTAACAGTAGTGAGATATCTACTGGATCGATAGAAGGATCCGATCATTTTTCCAGCTTGTCAAAACTTGAGGCCTCCTCAAGACGAGCGCCATTCATCTTAATTAATGCCAGATGAGGATCAGAACGTTGATGATGTAAAGATAGAAGCTTGGTTTTCGGTGCATTAAAAGTAACCAGCCACTCCTTTCCCCATTGTACAACGTGATCAAATCAGAGGAGAGTCGGAGAGAACTTGGTCGTTTACTCTCTTAGATGTGCTACCATGGATGGTAGTGTTATCGGAAAAAAATGTCTACAAATGATGTAAGTATGTGATTTGCAAGATCATTAATGTAGATCAGGAAAAGAGTTGGGCCCAGGATGGACTCCAGCATTAATACTGTGAGCTTCTGATTTTTGCCCATAATCTACTACTCTTATGAACCTATCAGAGAGAAATGATTTAATAATTGAGAATACATTTCCAACCATACCATAGCTGGAGATCTTGTGAAGTAAACCTTTATGCCATACCCTATGAAAAGCCTTTGATATGTCAAGAGCAATTGCCCTAGAAAGATTGTCTCTGTCGAGACATTCGCTAATCCTATGGGATAAAACTGTAAGCACATCTGCTGTAGATCTAGCAGAACGGAAACTATATTGTGTGTCACTAAGAAGGTTATTTTTGCTGAGATGGTTGATTACTTCTCTATTTAACACGGATTCCAGCAACTTACTCATGACGCACAGGAGACTTATTGGCCTGTAATGAGAGGGGATGAATGATCACCTGAATTCTTAAATACCGGGCATACTGATGAGATATATATAGGGGGTTGCGTGTGTAAAGTAGTAGCGTTTGTGTGCATGTGTGTCTGTGGTACAACTCTCCTACAGCCCACATCACTGAACCGATCATTACCAAACCTGCCATGATAATAGTCCCCACCGAGCAGTGGTGCACACCATTTTTCAAAGGTCTTCTATAGACTATATGTATATCTACTCTTCTGTAGCTCATACAACTGGACCGACTATGATCAAACCTGACATGATTATAGTATCCGATCTATTGAGGGTACACAACATTTTCAAGGTCAAGGTCAAAGATCAAGGTCATATTTGGTGCGGTTCCTCATAAAGTCCATCGGCTCGGGATGGTGCACACAAGTTTGGGTTTACCATCATCCCTGGGGCCTCCACTATTGCCCGGCCAACTTTTTGTGCATTTGAAGCGGATTCCTGAACGAATAGAGAAGTCACGTGCGAAGTGCGAGTATCTTTGCGTGTATTATAGAAAGAGAAAACATTAAGACGTTTGGCAAACGAAAAGGAAACTTATATCTACGTTTAAAAGTAGAGAAATTCTCAGCTCTAGTACCTGTCGCCGTAAGAACTAAAATTCTGCTTTTTAGACGATTTTAAAATCGGAATCCATAATAGTTTTGGAATCAGGTATTTAATACAAAATCAGTAATCGTCTCAGAACCGGGAAAGTGTTTGAATCGTTTGATCATTAATGCAAATGTTTTGGGATTTAAACCAAAACAACCATTAAAAACATTAAAGTCTTTGCAACATAATAAAATAGAAAATAGGAAACGATATTTTTTGTTCATTTATATTATATCAAATAATAGAAATCGGAAATTAACACTGTTAATGGGGGCCTAAACAAGCCATCATCACATAAAAGCCTTTAATATCACTTATATTATAAATATGTCCTCAATATTTGTAGAAATGTGTACATATTAAAAATGATAATTTTGAGAAATAAATGCGAGCGGCAAGAATTCATAGAAATATCTTCAAGCGTGCCATATTATAAGCTATAATTAATCCCTTTCTTTTATTGCGAAACTTTCTTTCGTTTCTTTAAGGTATCGAGTCCTGAGCAATTTAGAAGATTGTTGACTAGACAGGGATTTTTCTTTTACGCTTGAAATTCGACTCAGGCGTGTCTGGTCGTTTAGACGTCGTTATTGCTTGTCATACAATCGCCGGACAATGAGCGATAGCATTCACAGGAAACAGAACAAACCATAAAGGAAAGAAAGAATAAAAAGGGAACAACGGCAATGGATGAAATGAGGCGGGATGAGTGAACGAAAAACAGAATAAGAGAGAGAGATAGAGAGAGAGAGAGAGCGCGCGTGTGTGTAAGAAAATAAGAAAGGAAAAGTACGAGAAGGAGTAAGACAGAGTACAACACAGTTTGAGAAAAAATAGAGACAGAGAACACAAAAATCAACTTTTCGCTCAACAAAAAAATAATTGCACTCGTTCGCACTCGACATTCAGTCTTTTCGTTTGCAGTCTGAGAAATCAGTATTTATTAATGTAATATTTAAGATAAACAAGTCAAACAAACAATAATAAAGACCATAAATTGCTTCCATTGCAGCAATAAATTCTAAAAAGCTAAAAGTTAGGGCATAGAAGTCCACCGATCCCCAATGAGACATTTTTATCAGATTAGAAAGAATGCTTAGAACGGATCGGTTGATATTCTCAAGAGCTCCAGGTTAACAGCAAGAACCCAATCCCAATTCCCTGACAATATAAAAGATAAATTTGCCATTCAGTACTTAGATGGGCCATACGTCATTTTGATAAAGGGTCTAATCTATAAAGGAATATATATATAGATTCCAAAACGATACCAAGACGAATTGTAGCTGTTTCTGAAGTTTGGATATTACTTTTTCTATATCATGTGGAATATCTGGTTCACTGTTATCGTGTTTTGTGTTTTTCTACTAACATATGACCCTTACAAACTCCGGGCTTTTTCAGGTGTGGCTTTCGCACTCGAGACGCTTCTTATCAAATTCCGAATCTACACAAAATTTCGAACGAAACTCTTAAATTAACAGTTATAGCATTAACTTCTAACCTCAGCCATTACAAATAACAATTCTTCAGTTATTCGCAATTGTAATTATAGTATCGCCAGCACTAAGGATTGAACCTTCAGCCTTCAAAAGATTGTTACCAAGAACAATTGTTCAAAGAATTTGTTAAAAATACGAACAGAGGCTAATGTAGCATTGCCTACTCTTTTCTACACGTTTAGAAATGCATTCACATGTTTTGAAATTGAATTATATTTTTATTTTTGCGACGTTAGAAGGATTTACAATCTATAGATATAAAAAGGAACTTAGAAAGAAATGATCACTTTTTTTCAGCTTGCTTAACTTCACAAGCTGATACGTTCTACGTACACACATTTCACGGTACGGAAGACAGTTTTTTATATTACACCTAGGCACACACACGTGTCCTATGTAGAAATGCTATGTACACATGTTCATGGACACAATTTAATATTGAACCCTGTCTGATTTTCAATGAATAACTGTTTCTGCAATACGTTATCGTCTGTGTTGTTTTGTTCCATTTGTAACTGCGCGTATAGAAACATGTTTAGAGGAGAGACACTGCCAAAAATCTACTAACTCCTTAACAGGTAGAAAAACGGAAGAAAAAAAATTACCGGCGTTTTAATGTGCAACGTTAAAAGCTTCATTTTTTGGTTGTTGAATTTAAAGCATGTACATCATCGTTGGGTTTTAATATCGAAACTGTACATATGCTTGGTATGTGATTGGATTATTAATCAATTTGGTTTATAATCATACACACATACACACATACACTCACACTTATATATATATATTATATATATATATATATATATATAAACAGAGAGAGAGGGAAAGTGAGAGAGATGTATATATATATATATATACATATATATATGTATACATATATATGCATATATATTCATATATTATATATATATATATATATATATATATATATATATATATACTAGCAGTTAAGCCCACCTTTGCCCTTGTCCTATGTAATGTTCAAAACTTTATGTACATATGTATATATATTAAAAAGTTTGATTCATGTCCAGGTAACCTACATCTAAAATTTCAAGTGTTTTGATCCAAACTAAGCGGAGGAGTTTGGTAGTCTGTAAAGGTTAACTTTTTCAACTTTGACCTCTTGGCAGCCAAAGTTTCACCCAAAATTTGATTAAAAAGCTTGCTGCGTGTCTGAATACTCCTTATGTAAATTTTCAAATGCTTAGAGCCAAAAGTTTCTGAATAATTTCCTAGAGACTGCAAAGATTAAATCTATTGAACTATGACCCTTTTTTATTCAAAATATTGGCCAAAAACCGTCTATGTCTGAATACACTTTATGTAAAATTTCAAATTTTTAGATCGAAAATTGGCTCAGACATTAATTTTCTTTTAATATATTCACTTATTTTGACCCCTTAACATTTAATATCTTGGGCTCAAATTGATTTAAAAAGTATGATCTATCTCCAAATAACCTACATGTAAGATTTTAAGTACTTCAAGTAATTAGTGGAGGAGTTTGGTTGAGTTTTCAATGGTAAAATCGTTGAAATTTGACCCCTTGACAGCCAATTTCTGGCCGATATCTGATTAAAAAGAATTTTTTTAAATCTCAATACGTCTTATGTCAAATCACGAGTCTGTAGACTGTATATTGACAAATAATTTGGTAGAAAAATGTACACACACAGACAGACACACATACAACTTCACTTTTATAGGTATATAGATAGATATGTTATATAAAATGTTTATATACTTGACATAAAGATGTTTATTATACGCGCAGTCGTCATAGTCGCGTATATACTGTGCGTACTTGTTATCAATGCATATGCGTCTGCGTGTATACATCTACAATAAACATATTGGCCTGCGGGCTAAGATCATAGTGGAGTATCTGTCTGATGCTGCGTTTCATCTTTTCTGTCCTCTATCAGTAGAGGACAGATTGTTCATGACTGAGACAATTTTTTATTTTTGTTCCTATTCAAAGTCCACTTTTCGGGGGACCTGGATTTTCCCCACATTAAAAACCGGCTTTGTGCCTAATTTTGCCCTAGTGGGGACGCAAGTAAATAAGAACATGAATAATTAGTCAGTTATTGCAAACGGGCTGCTAACTCCAGTCCACAAAACGTATGTATAATTAGAAGAAGACATTTAAACAGTCAACATTCAGGACACAGTTCTTTAAATAACAATAAATAAGCTATACCTTTATACTATTGCAATCCCCTGTCATTGCGGTGATCAAAATCCCAATGGTAAGCAGATAAACCTCTGAATCAAAATCTTTTGTGGATTGCATGATTCAATGTTCGTCGGCTCGTGCTTCCGGCTCTCTCCATCTAATATGATCTCTGAAAACTATATAACGTCAAAATGAGCATTAACATACTAGTAACAAGGAAACGTACACAGGCACACGCGAACACATCTATGCACACACAAACACACATACATTTATAAACTTGAATACATTGATTAATGAATTAAATGTTTCAAGTGTCTCTTCCTTTAGTACAAGTAGGAATACTCTTAACAGTCCAGTATTTGTATATAAATTCGAAGTACAAATCATATATATATATATATATATATATATATATATATATATATATAGCAAAATGGTAATTAGTAAAAACCTGAAAAAAGTGCGCATTACTATTGCAGAGCAAAGATATATTTTTATTACCGTTTTATCTGCTTAGTTACACATGTTTCGGTTACCGAATCGTCTGTAAAGTCTGATGAAGTTACTGGATCGTTGATACGATTCGGTAACTGAAACATGTGTAACTAAACAGATAAAACAGTTATAATATATATATATATAATATATATATATATATATATATATACTAGGATATATATATATATATAGATATATATAATATATATATATATATATACTAGGATATATATATATATACCTAGTATATATATATATATACTAGGAGTATTACCCGGTCTTACTCGGGGGTTGCTTTATGCTTATTTTGATCTGTATCTTTGGCAATTCCAATATTTTCTTTTCTGTTAATGTATTTGGGAATTTTGTAAATTGGATTAGTTAGGGGAACGGTTCATCAAGAACTTGTTTACGTTGGACTTGAAGACGATCAGATTGTAGTCAGATGGAAAGCAGGCAAACTGAACAGAGCTCCACAGGCGTGCAGTTTTAAGAAAAAAGCTTTGATCATGGAATCTACATTTAGGTTTAGACACAGATAAAAAGTGTGAGAAATTATTGATAGTGGATTTGGCTAAACGAGTGTTTTTCGTGAAAGTTTGTCGAGGGGAGGGCATAGATTGAAGCTCAGATGAGCATTTGCCATGAAAATAATGATAAAGCAGAGACAGGCTTGCAATGTCTCTCGTTTGGAACAACTGCTAATATCAGTCAGCGCAGTTGACTGCCACGGACAGAGCAGACAGGTTTCTATCAGTTTCCCTCTCCGCGATGCAAGTCTTAACGAAAACTGAGAATTCAGTTATCCCAGTCTTTTAGGCAAGTCTCAAGATAATCACCTGTATACGTCTACGTTTCGGCGCAGTACATACAGCGCCCAGTATTTCAAAATGGTCGCTCTTCTGCTAATCGACATGCTCATCATTTGCTTTACTTTGGTGATCTAATGAGAATTGCTGTGTCAACGTAATTATGCCGAATAGCATTCAGTCTGTAAAATCAATGGATTCGCCGCCCCTTGTCGCCATTCACGTAATTAATTCCCCATTTGTGGGTGGTTGCGTCTGCTTGTGAAGGTGGGGTATACAAATCACTACATTTTACAGAGTAGTGAAAGAGAATTAATACACATTGTAAAAATCACTCAGATAATTATGTATTTTAATTATTTATAACAAAAACACACTGAAGACTATGCAAATTTTGAATATTCAGGTTAATGCTTCAACCACAAACTGTAGGCAAAATTGGGAAACGAAAATCAAAAAACACCCTCGATCATGGAGGCAGAAACCCCATGTATCCTAGCAGAGGTCCGATGTGATGATAATAATAAGAAAGAAAATAACTGCCAAACTTTTATGTTATAAAATAAATAAATACACAACATTAATAATAATAATAATTATTATTATTATTATTATTATTATTATTAATGTTATTATTATTATTATTATTATTCAAACGAGGTTAAATAAGGAATTGTCTTGCACATGTTCAGATGTTTCATGTTTCTGTTTTTGTGTACATCATTGGAGGAGTTTTTAAAAATGAAAAAAGAAAGCGTTTCTAACTGAAATTATAATTTAAACCTTACATGATTACTATTATTATTATTATTATTATTATTATTATTATTGTTTATTTAATTATTTATTTATTTATTTATTTTAGTCACTCATAAATATGTGGGCGTTTTAACCGTCGTCATCGTTGTGGAAAAAACGTAGCGTTTGTAACAGCCTCAATGTTTGAATTAATACGAAAAGACAGGAAAAGCGACTCTCCTGACAATTTTGTTTTTTGTGTGATGGATCTGTTTATTTTATTTACTCATAGATATGTGAACTATAAAGTATAAAAAAAATTAATTAATTAATTAATTAATAAGTTATAAAAAAGGGGAAAGGATGGGGAAAAGGGAGGGAAAAGTATTTGCCAATCAATTATTATTATTATTATTATTATTATTGTTGTCGTTGTTGTTATTATTATTATTATTGTTATTTTTATTATTATTATTATTGCTTTTCTTATTAGTATTAGTATTTATAATATTAGTAGTAGTAGTAGTAATAGTAGTAATAGTAGTTGTAGTAGTAGTAGTAGTAGTAGTAGTAGTAGTATGTTTTTATTAATATTGTAGCTGTTATTGTTATTGGTGTTGTTTTTGGTGTCATTGCTATTTTTGTTGTTACTACTATTATTATTACTACCGATATTAGTCTTACTATTATCATTGTAAATTTTATTTCTGTTGTTGTTGTTGGTGGTAGTGGTAATAGTGGTGGTGGTGGTGGTGGTGGTGGTGGTGGTGTAGGAGAAAGATCAGGAGGGGATCTTTTACCTTGGTGGGGAACCCTCCTAGAGATTATGTCTCAATAAAACTATCGGTGGTGCTGTAATCTAATATTCACTAGCCCCATTTATGGGAGAATGTCAAATCAAAATATTAAAAATAACGATGTGAATGAGGCTGGAACATCTAGCGATGTCTCATGTCCGGCAGGTGTCTCACTAGTCAATAGGGTGGGTCCTGGCGTTATCATACAACTGTTCGAAATTCTGAGGATGTGGGTGGGTGTAGGGGCAGTGAGAATTGGCAGAGAGTGTACCAAGACATGAAGGGAGTTGGAACAGGAAATGTCAAAAACCATGGATGGATGGGGAAAGAAGAGTACTGTGGGAATGCTTTGTAAGAGGTGGAAGTACCAAATCTGGTGGATATATCCGATAAAGTGAAGGAAGAGTGGGAATCAAGAGGAGGAGCAGCTAGGAGTGTTGCGAGTTTGGTATCCCAGTTAAAACAAATTAAAAATAACAAACTACTTTCTGTGATTGTAAGGGAAGAGATTGAATGGATGGTTAGGAATGAAATGAATAGCGAAAGTAAAATTGATGAAACTAACTCTGATAAAAGTACAGAGAGGATGGAAGTGCACAGGGGAAATGCAAGCGATGATGGGAGGCGGGCAACTGAGGAACAATGAAATCCTATGGTTAGGGGAAATGATGAGAAGGAGTTTGAAGGATCTATGGCAGATGAGATCAATGACTCAGAGACAATAAACCCAGTGGAAGAAGCAGATGTGTGGAAAAGTGGTGATGAAGTTCGAGCTTTGATTTTTGTAGTAAAAGAAGTACTTCAGAAGATAAGAGAGGTTCTTCTTGGAGACGAGATCATAGAGATTCTAAACATGAAGACTCGTGATAGGCGGAAGGTGAAAAGCGAGGTAAAAATAGTTCAAGGGGTAATTCACAACATCATAAGAAAGAACATATCGATTACGGAACTTAACAGGCTTCTGTATGCAGCGTCATACGTTGTTGCGAATCGTCTTGGTTTAATACAGAAGAAAATGAGAGAAATGAAGGATAGACGGCCTTACTGGCAGAGGTGGCTTGAAGAAAGTATTAAACGGTGTCAGAAAGATATAGGTTGAATCGAAGAAATATGAAAAGGAGTTAAACTAGGACATAAAGCCAAGTACGAGCTTGAAATGGGGGATAGATTGCTAGAAAAGGGAAGGATGCCCGTTCTAACAAAGAAAGAGAAGGTCCACACTGGTGGTATGAAAATCAGGAACTTTGTTGGAAAAAGCGTTGCGTTCCGGCAGAACAACCTTTTCCGGAACAATCAGTCTCAGCTGTATAAAGAATTAAATACTAGTAAACAGGCGGGAAATAACAACACTCCAAATGCAGATGATGCCAGGAAGTTCTGGAGTGGGATTTTGTCCGTCGAAGGGCGATATAATAAGAAGGCTTGCTGGTTGGGAGAGGTCAGAGAAAGGTTATCAAGAATGCAGCAGATGAAAAATGTTGGGATAACCATTGATGACGTTAAGGCTAGCATACGAAGAATGACAAACTGGAACGCACCTGGTCCAGATGGAGTTATTGGCTTCTGGTTCAAACAGTTCCAATGTCTTTATTCACCTATAGTTGCTGCCCTGCAAAAAGTCGTAGAGTCGGGAGATGTCCCTGATCGGCTTGTTAACGAGAGAACGACACTAATTTGGAAAGATCCTACAAAGAGAACAGATGTCAGCAATTACAGGCAAATAACACGTCTACCACGAATGTGGAAACTGTTAGCTGGAATCTTTGCGGAAAAAAATTATGGACATCTTGTGAGTAATGATGTTTTCCCTGATGAACAGAAATGGTGTTGGAAAGGCTCGAGGGGTATCAAGGAGCAACTACTGATTGATAAGGCAGTAATGCAGGATGCAAAGAGGAAAAAGAGGAATCTGAGTGCAGCATGGATCGATTACAGAAACGCTTACAACATGGTTCCTCATTCATGGATCTATGAAACACTATTGATGATGAAGGTTGCTAGGAATGTGGTAGGGCTTTTGGAAACAAGTATGGCTCAATGGAAAACGGTGTTGACAGGAAACAGAGAGATGTTGGGACAGGTTGGCATTAAACACGGAATATTCCAAGGAGATTCCTTATCTCCACGTTCTTTTGTAATAATAATGATGCTACTGAGAGTCCTCTTGAAGAGAGAGAAACTGGGGTATAACTTTAAATCTGGTGGAATATGCCTCAACCATCTACTGTTTATGGATGATTTGAAGATATTCGGTAGAAATGAAAAGGAAATAGAGAGACTGGTAGAACTTGTAAGAACATACTCGGAAGACATCGGGATGGAGTTTGGGATTAGTAAATGTGCGTTGCTGGTGATGAAAAGGGGAGTAAAGGTTCATTCAAATGGAATAGTGCTGCCAAATGGAGAAATTATGAAAGAAATAGAAGATACAGGGTATAAGTATTTGGGAGTGTTGGAGGGTGTAGGCATCATTAACAGTGAAATGAAGGAGAAAGTCGGGAACGGGTATCTTAGAAGAGTGAAACTAATTGCGAAGTCGTAATTGTACAGAGGAAACCTAATGAAAGCGGTGAATGCATGGGCAGTCAGCGTTTTGAAATACAGTGCGAGAATTTTAGAATGGTTTTACAATGAGTTGCATGCCATGGATATCAAAACAAGAAAAGTTTTAGCAATGTTTGCTATATTCCACGTTCGAAGTAGTATTTTATCGCTTATAAATTTACATTTGTTGTTGGTTTTGTTGTTGTTGTTTTTTTTTTTTCAAACGATGAATACGGTTAATATTGGCTTCGCCTCCAAGCTTGTATTTATTTAGAAAGTCGCCCATAATTATAAAATGAACAGTAAAGTAATCTAGGGTTTGTGGCTTAACGGTTAAGGCGCCGGACTGTGGTAAACACAGTCTGGAGTTCGATCCCTAAAAAAACAGTCGAGCTACGCTGATGAGAGTTAGTTAACTCGAAACACGCGTATACGTAGATTACTGTTTTAAAAATAATAAATAAAAATATTATATATACGTCAATATATATATATATATATATATATATATATATATATATATATGTAGGTGTGCGTGTTTGTGTGATTGTGTGTTTACATCTGTATATTTAAAACATCTGTTGCACGATGGTCCTTTTCTCCTTTTCCAATCGGATTTTTTGTAAAATTCGATTGAATTACTTACGGTATTATTTGGTTATTACATTAATTGTATAAATTTATCGAATATTATATTGTATTTAAAAATCTTGTCTGACGCGTTTTTTATATAGACCATCGAGGATTGTATGCATCCGATCATGCGGCGTTTAATTGATGTAAGTTCGTCACGCAAATCTAATGTAGCGGACGGAATTATCGCCACGTAAACAGATTGCTGCGATTAGCGTGTAATATTGTTTGGGCTAGTGCAGGAGGACACCATCAGACTGCATGATCATTAAGATAGACTATAAAAAACATCGGTATATCTATTCATATATTTATTACACATTATTATAACAATATCAGTACCGTCGGTTTCCATTGAAATAGCTTGATTAGACATTTTTAAATAAATTTACAACAACGATTAAACAGCGTCAGCAAGATGCGATCAATTGTGGGCCACATTTTAATTTTAAACCGACGGTACACACTTTGTAATAATTTTCTGTAATAACACATCCATGCACACCAATATAATATATAGTACTGTTTCGTTGTATCACAGTTAGACTGTTAGACTAGCAACTACCTCAAGCCAGGATTGAAACAACCGCCGAGGCGACAATCAGTTCTACTGATCGTTACATTATTTGCCTGCTGAGATCTATTTATTTGTACAAAGGGCATTGCTTTTTACGCTAGCGGCAGTTTGTTATTTCGCTCTCCAATATGCTTATCCCAAGATAGGAAGCATTTATATCCACATACACTAATGTTGGTTTCATTCTTTGTTCATGGTTATTATTGTCCTAAATTAATTGTTTAATTTATTTTTTCAGATAGTGTCAATTATTGAGAAAAATTGAAATGACAAATCTATCAGAGTATACTGTTGGTGCCCACATGACAGATGCGTTACTGTGATTAATGTGGTTAAGACGCTGGCTATATTGAGAAGGACTATCTCCAAGACGATGACAATCTATGACAAAGAAGAAAGAACATTTCCCTTTAAAAATTCTTGAAGAAAACCAAAACTGTCTCACAGAGATTGCAGAATCCTGATAAAGATTGAAGAACAGGCACAAGACAAAGCCGTCCAACATTACAAAAGACCTTAAAAATCATCTGGATTACTCGGTTTCAACAAAAACTGTTCGACGAGAACTTTACAAGGATGGAGTGTATGGGAAGGCTTCCATTAGTGGAATACTGCTTTCGAATACAAATGTTGGAAAACGTGTAGAGTGGTGTTGGAACGTCAGAAATTGTGTAACTTAGCGCGTATGGGTGAGTGTTAGAAAATCAACAGCAGCCTATGATAGCTAACTATGAAAAAATATTAGCAGCAGCCTCTGTAATACATATGCAAAATATGCAAATTAAGCAAGTATGAACGCGCTGACGTCACGGGAAGACGGAGAAAGGAAGCAGAAAAAAAGGAGAGCACGTAGTCAAGCAAACGAAGCGTTCGGACGTGTTTTGACTCGAATAATGACTCAAGTACGTCGAGACAGAAAATGCGTTGCGTGGTCGAAAAAGCGGAAGGCAAGCGACAATAAAGACACGTGCGTGAAAGAGCGTCTTAACAGACACGTTCGACGCGAACAGTGAATACGTTGTTGGAAATTACTGGAATAAATGCTTTTTGTATTCACCTAAAAAAAATTCTGAGTCGTATTTTTTATGATATTTCTTGTTTTTTTTTTTTTGTTTTTTTTGTCGTTGTTGTTTTGTTTTTTTCCTGCAACGGTACCAGACAATGTACGGGTTCGAGTGATTAAATTGTAATGACACGATTCGAGTGTAACAGTCCTGTTATAACTGGACCCCAGAGTAGTGGGAGAATTTCATTTATTCTTAGGAATCATCATTTACTCTATTCCTTACCTTTATCCTTGTGTATGTTTGGAGACAGCCGAAAGAAGGATTCATTCTAAACTCCTTCTAGTAAACTAGTAAACATGCAGTTGGATCGGTAACGATTTGAAAATCATTGTGGGGGGCGGGGAATTCGCTGGTCTTATAGTTTACCTGTATGAAAACTTTAATAGCCAATATTTCAGTAACGATGTTCATTTTATTTAAATTGACAATAAATATTGACAATTATTTGACAAAGGTTTTGTTTTAAGTTTGTAAAATTTAAAATAACGCTTATTCATAAACGGTCTTATAAATTTGACAAACTTAAACCACCATAGAATAATGAAATCTAATTTAAACCGTTTTATAATAAATAATTTATTAACTAATATCATTTTACTTATTTTATTAGTATGATTTCTATTGCTATCATTATCATGACTCTTATTCTTATTATTAACTCTTATTGTTATTTATTATCCTTATTCTAACTAGTCTTATCTATCTATTATAGTATCACTAAGATTTTATCAATAATATTATTGACGTTTATTTATTTTAATATATTAAGTGTTATAATAGATAAATAGTCAATCCGTAAAATTATTATAAGTTATCTCCCTTTGATTCAATAAATTTTAAATTTTAGCGTTCCAACGATAAAAACTGATCAACCGTACATTAGAACATCGTTTTAAAGTAATATAAACGATAAGCAATTATTCTAATTAGAAGACAAAATCCAACAGCATGCCAAGATAGACTGGCTCAAATTGAAACAGATTTTATACTGGAGATAAAAGAAGATATATATATATATATATATATATATATATATATATATATATATATGTTATTAAAAAATCTTTTAACCTTATTCATAATGAAATTAATAACTTAGTTTTTATGTTATTTTATTTAAATTTAATTTAAATTTTTTTTAATATTTCCAGGAATATCCGCCTTACACACGATTAAAATGCTAGTTTTATTCTGGTGCCTTCAACTGTTTCCACCCTTTTTGCTGAATGCGGAGATTTGTTTTTTAAAAGACAGAACTTTTACCAAATTATTGTTAATATTTATAGTCAATTCTTAAAAGTTCGGACAATCGAGTTGATTTTGTTTGTTTTTCCTTTTGAAACTGATTTTTAATTCAAAATTATGAATCGTTTTACTTAATATATATAGACACACACACACACACATATATATACCGCTCCAGTGGATATCTCACTACTGATGCAATTCTCTATCTATATAAAAGCCAAGTACGTACAAGAATGGAATACTGTTGCCATATCTGGGCAGGAGCTGCTAAAAACAGCCTATCCTGCCTTGACAGAGTACAAAATAGACTTCGTGGCTTAGTGGGGGGTGCCCTTTTCTTTACCCTGCAACCTCTCTCCCACAGAAGAGACGTTGCGAGCTTATCCTTGTTTTATCGTTATTTCCATGACAGGTGCTCGTCTAAAGTCCAATCTCTGGTTCACCCCTCGCCAATTTTTCACGAAAAACACCCGTCTAGCTGAATCCACTGTGAAAAATGTCCCCCACTCTTTATCTGTGCCTAAATCAAAACTTGGATTCCATGAACAAAGCTTCTTTCTTAGAACTGCACGCCTGTGGAACTCTGTTCCGTCTGCCTGCTTCCCACCACTACAACTTGGATGTGTTCAAGTCCAACGTTAACAAATTCCTAATGAACCGCCCCCCTAAGTAAACACTTCATCAAATCTCCACACTAACGTAATGTACTTGCAATAACCCTTATCCTTGAGTGGCTTCCGGGCCTTGATAAGTGGTGATCACTGTGTAATATATATATATATATATATATATATATATATATATATATATATATATCAGTAAAGAGATAGATTCGAAATATGTGTATAGTTTACGTATTTTTTCTCCTCAGACAAATACACAATACACAATACACTTAGCTATATAAGTATTATAAACTCCATCATTTCACTTTAAAGAAGCTATGTAAACAATGTCGACCCAGTGCTAATTCTTCTTGTATTTCCATTGTATAAGGACAGAAAACAAGAATTATTATTGTTTGAAAAAATCGCATGTGGATTCTCTTTGTGTCTGCACAAGTATCGACGTGCTAATTGACTGAATTCTTGATGCTTTCAGACCCAACGACCCTCTACTACAAAGCCAGCGGTCAACGATAAAAGAGGCCGATAATGAACGCTTGATTACACCAAATTCCATTGTTAGGAATGAGTGTGGGGCAAATTTTTATGTGTCTGGCAACAAGCACCACACCGAAAATACGTTTGTTTTGTTTATTCATGTATTTCCTTCTCATTTCCGGATGGCTGTCACACTAAAAGATTAATATATTTTCTTCACAATAAGAGTTAATATTATAGTCATACTATATCATCTTCTGCTTTTTAATTATTTATATTTAGGATAATATACGTCGTTGTTGCTGAATAATACATGCTTATCATATACAACTCATTTATGTTTACATATATAAAATTTGGCATGCTTTTGTATATAAATATATACATGTGTGTGTATGTGTGTGTGTGTGTGTGTGTGTGTGTGTGTGTGTGTGTGTTAAACAGGATACCAACCAAACGTCTGAGTTAGCCATGATTTATTATAAATTTATTTCAACCCCATAGGCCGTAGGATAACTTCAGGTGCGTAGAATGTCTGATAAAATATCGCGTTTATTTTACTTAAGATTTCATACAGAAATGTTTTCATTGTTTACGGGTCCAACACATTACTATATATATATATATATATATATATATATATATATACTTGTACAAATGGAAATGCTTTTAACTTTCTTGAAGTTTTACATTTGGATTTTACCGTCACTGGATTTTTTATCTTCCACCAGACTATCCATTCATGTGTAATCACCTTTTTCTTTACCATGTTCCCTCTGCTTAACTTATTTTGTTTTCAAGTAAGATCTTTGACTTACTTGTTGTTTCATCAAATATTTCTGCATGCAAAATCCGATCCCGCATTTTGCTAATTCCTACCCTCTGATGAGAAGGAAAGTATTTCCTCGAAACTCCGCGGATTAAGGACTATCCATTTATCTAGTGTTTCCTTTTCAGATTAAATATGTTTTTAACTCATTTCAAAGTGTTTTTAACATATTTTATTAACTTTTTGCTCATAAATATATATATATATATATATATATATATATATATATATATATATATATATATATATATAACAAAAAATTATACTTTTGGACCCAAGAGGGGGGTTTCTTACTTCTATGTATAAAAAACCTACCTTCACCGATATTTATACTAAATGGTGTTCTTTTACTTCTTAAACCACCAAGTTGACATTAATTTATACGTTGGTACATAGGAGCTTGGTTATTTCTTCCCCCTCCCGACTAGATACGAAAATTACTAAAAATAAGGGAATTCTAATCGATAATGGCTACCCAGAATTCTTAACTGATAAATGTAGTTAATTTATATTCAACCAATTTAATAAAGTATAAACTTTTGGCCCTTCAAAGTGTCCTGTATATCTTAAGTTGCCATGGGTTGATGAAAAATATGTTCCTCGCATTAATCAATTTAAACAGACTATCAACAATTGTTTTTCGTCTGTTCTACCTTGGGTTATTTTCAATATGAAACTTGCATTTTCTTCTTTCAAAAAGGACGGTTTGCCTTGCACAATACTTAGCAATATTATATATAAATTCCAATGTCAGTGTGATACTGTCTATGTCGGGCGAACACGCGTTCATTTTGAAACAAGAATTGGACATGTTCCTTCTGATATTCGTAATAAAAATAAAATAATATTCTCCGCAACCCCATCCATCATAATTTAGATTCTGCAATTGGAAATCATTTATTGGATAACCCAGAATATGGTCAGGCCTATAAGAATATGATAATCACCACTTATCAAGACCCGGAACGCACTCGGAAATAAGGGTTATTGTGTGTACAGTGAATGAGATAGTATCGTAGTAATCGTTAGTATTGGAGATTAAATAAAGTGCCTTACTTAAGAGGGCGGTTCATCAGAAATTTGTTTATGTTGAACTTGAAGGCATCCAAGTTGTAATCATTTGGGAAACAGGCAAACGGAAGAGAGTTCCACAGGCGTGCACTTCTAAGAAAGAAGCTTTGTTCATGAAATCTATGTTTGGATTTTGGCACATATATCCGAAAACACATACTTAAATCATTCTTAGACATTTATGCTGATGACGCAACACATCAAAGACCGTAAATGACAAAGTTCTCTCGGATTTTTCTTCTCTGATCTTGAGCATGTGGTACAATGGGGGAAGAGGTGGCTGGTTATTTTTAATGCATCTTAAATCAAGCTTCTATCTTTACATCATCAACTCTTCGATCCTCATCTGGCAACAATTGAAATGGGTGGCTCTCGTCTTGGAGAGGCTCCATGTTTTGACAAGCTTTTGGGATTGACCTTTACTCCTCATCTGAAATGGAACACGCACATGATGAACCCCTGAGGGATTCCAGCATTAATGCTGTGGGCCTCTGATTTCTGCCCATCAATCACTACTAATATGAGAGAAATGATTTAATAATTGAGAAAACATTTCCAGTTATACTGTAGCTGGAAATCTTGTGAAGTAGGTCTTTATGCCATACCTTATCGAAGGCCTTTAATATGTCAAGAGCAATTGCCCTAGAAAGGAAGCCTTTGTCAAGAGATCCACTAATCCTATGAGATATAACCGTTAGCACATCTGCTGTATATATAGGAGAACGGAAACCATATTGCATGTCACAAGAAGGTTATTTCTGCTGAGGTGGTTGACTACTTCTTTATTTAATATGGATTCCAGAAACTTACTCATGACACACAGGAGACTTATTGGTCTGTACTGAGAATGAGATGACCTGTCACCTGAATTCTTAAATACATGGCATACTGATGAGGTTTTCCAGGGTGTTGGGAAGCACTTTTCCTTAAGGCAATGCTTAAACAGTTTTGTAAGTATGGAGGCAAGTTCTGGTCGAAGCTTTTTCAACACAATAATTGAAATGCGGTCAGGGCCACTTGCTTTACTGGAATCAAGGTTCTTGTTTAGCTTGGCGACCCTACGCACAGATATTTGTATGTTGCATAGCGTGTTGTTTGTTATAGGAGGAAATACGGGGAGTTGATGGCCTTCGTCGCGTAGGGTAGAATTATCTGCAAATAGTTTGGTCTTGTCTGATGATGACGAGATGAGCTTTTCTTTTCAATTTTATTTCGAGGCCGATCGAGTAGTCATATGAAAACTATCGAATCCGTTTCCATTGCACGCCTCAAATCCTCTCTCTGCAGGCAGAAGCGGTTTGTCACTGCTCTAGTCTTTTAGGCGAATTATAGAAGGATACTTTAGATATGACTCCCCACTACCTTTTCTCTTCCCCCTTCTCCCGTATATTTATATGCAGGTTATCATTCCCCATTCGTGATAGTTTAAACTTTTTTTATTTGAACAATATTCATTATATATATACATATACATACATACGGTTAACCATTTTATTTTATCTTTTCCCCTTCATTTCTTTCGTTTTTTAATGTGGAGAAAAGGAACAAAAATAAAAATTGTCTCACTCGTGAAGGATTTCTCCTCCACTGACAGAGAACAAGAGATTAAAGTGCAGCGTCTGAAGAACAGATGGTATTTATTTGCTCCCCTACCGAGCAAATTAGGCACAAGGCCAATTTTTAATGTGAGGAGTGAAGGGAGGGGAAAGGGAAAAAGGGGACCAGCTCCCGAGAGGTGGGAAATGGGAGCTGGTTAAAGGTCAGGTATGTGGGGTTGCCCCCACATCTGGTCTTTGCTTGCAGTATCTGCCGGAACAGATGGTATTTATTTGCTCCCCCACCGAGCAAATTAGGCACAAGGCCGATTTTTAATGTGAGGAGTGAAGGGAGGGGGAAGGGGAAAAGGGGACCAGCTCCCGAGAGGTGGGAAATGGGAGCTGGTTAAAGGTCAGGCATGCGGGGTTGCCCCCACATCTGGTCTTTGCTAGTCATAGCTAGTCCTAGCTAGTCATAGCTTGCAGTATCTGCCGGAACAGATGGTATTTATTTGCTCCCCCACCGAGCAAATTAGGCACAAGGCCAATTTTTAATGTGAGGAGTGAAGGGAGGGGGAAGGGAAAAGGGGACCAGCTCCCGAGAGGTGGGAAATGGGAGCTGGTTAAAGGTCAGACATGTGGGGTTGCCCCCACATCTGGTCTTTGCTAGTCATAGCAAGTCATAGCTTGCAGTATCTGCCGGAACAGATACTACACTTTGATCTTGTCCCGAATCCTTTAAGCCTATATTAAAAAACCTATTTAATTTTTATATTTTTTTATCATTCGTTAGAAAACTATTTAGTCAGTAAGTCGTGCAATCACCTACAATCAATGCATCAACTTGCTCTCTCGAATTCACTATAGTACTAATGTTAATTTAAGGGATCATTAGTTGTTTACAATGAATCACTGCTTCCGGGATTTAAAAACAAAACAGTATAATAACTCATGGCTCCAAGCAGTGTTGATATATCTATCTTCCCCTTCAACTAGGCACTTTTCTACAGGGGGGGTCACTTTTTTCGCCGATATTTTTTAAAGTTATCATCTCCTTTCGCTTGTCTAGCCTTAATTTTTTAAAAATGTAACTTCCGGTTTGGTGGTGGTCGTAATAGCATAGACGTTAGGTTTTACTCCGTTCTTTTCCTCCTCTGCTGTACGGGTTCGAGCCTGCCTTCCTACTACCACTTTTTTTTTTGCTCAACATACATATTCAAACACCCGGGCAACGCCGGGCTGAACCTATATATATATAAAAGTGAAAGTGTATCTGTGTGTGTATGTCTGTGTACATTTCCCTACGCAATAACTCAATTTTTAGCCTACAGATTCGAAATTTGATATACAAGGTACTGAGATTTGGGAAAATCGATGTGATTGGTTTTCGGACAGAAATTTGGCGATTAAGGGGTCAAAGTTCAACGATTTGCTCTTTGAGAACTCTATCAAACTCCTCCGACAATTTTGGGTCTAGCCACTTGAAATTTTAGATATAGGTTCCTTGGAGATGGATCTAACTTCATAACTTGATTAGAGCCCAAACAATAAATGTTAAGGGGTCCTAATAGGTGTTAAAGTTAAAAACATTGACCTTTTTTTTTTGGCTCAGCATACACCTTCAAACAACCGGGTAACGCCGGGCACCCATGCTAGTATATATATAAAAGTGAAAGTGTGTGTCTGTGTGTGTGTGTCTGTGTGTGTCTCTGTGTACATTTTCCTATGAAATAACTCTGTCAATTTTCAGTCTACATGCTCAAAATTTGAAATACAGGGTACTGAGATTTAGGAAAATCTTTATAATCGGTTGTCGGCCAGACATTTGGCTGTTAAGGGGTCAAAGTTCAACGATTTTACCTTTGAGAACTCTACCAAACTCCTCCATAAATTTTGAGTCTAGATATTAGTTCTATGGATATGGATCTAACTTACTAACTTGATTTGAGCTCCAAACAATAAATGTTAAGGGGCCATAATAAGGGTCAAAATTTTAAAAAATTGACCTTTTTTTCTTTTTTGCTCAAAATAGACCTCCAAACACCCGGGCAACGCCGGGCTAAAATGCTAGTATATATGTAAAAGTGAACATTTCTCTGTGTGTGTGTGTGTGTGTGTGTGTGTGTGTGTGTGTGTGTGTGTGTGTGTGTGTGTGTGTGTGTGTACGTTTTCCTACGCAATAATTCTGTCAATTTTTAATCTACAGACTCGAAATTTGATACTGAGATTCAGGAAAATCTTTATGATTGGTTTTCGGCCAGAAATTTCGTGGTTAAAGGGTCAAAGTTCAACGATTATATTTTTGCGAACTCTAACAAACTCCTCCGACAATTTTGGGTCTAAATACTTGAAATTTTAGATATAGGTTCCTTGGACATGGATTTTACTTCATAACTTGATTAGAGCCCAAGACAATAAATGTTCAGGGGCCATAATAGGGTCAAAGTTTTTAAAAATTTGACGTCTGCGGTCTTTACCAAATTACTGAGACAATTTCTGGTCTAAACATTTGAAATTTGACATAAAGGGTATTCAGAGATAGGGCAAGATTTTTAATCGGTTGGGAGCAAAAATGTTTAGTTAACAATATATAAATCTATCTATGTAAGCATGTTTGCCTAAAACTTCCGACAGAGGCAACGGATTTTTTCAACGTCAGTATCGTTTTGAAGTCGACCTTTCAGACGACAAATATCGAAAAATTGGCTAAAACATTAATATATAAAAGTGAAAGTGCCTGTGTGTGTATATGTGTGTGTGTGTGTCTGTGTACATTTTCCCTACGCAATGACTCTGTTCAAACTTCAACTGGACACTTTTCTACAGGGGGTAGCTTTTTTGCCGATATTTTTTAAAGTCATCCTCTATTTTCGATTGTCTAGCCTTAATTTATACCTAAGTCACTTCTGCTGTGGCGGTGGTCGTAACAGCAAAGACGTCAGGGTTTTTTCCGCCGTTCTTCTCCGCCTTCGCCGTACGGGTTCGAGCCTGCCTTCGTTCTATCGCTGAAATGCTAGTATATATATATATATATATATATATATATATATATATATATACACGGTGTGGGACAATGGGGCATATGTAATGTGAAAAATATAAGCAAACAAAATCATGTAAGATAATTTTTTGCAAAAATAAAAAAGCTTTTCAATCAAATAAAACATTAGAAATGTCTATTATTTAAAAATTTATTCGATATTTTCAAATTTATGCTAACAAGTGATGCATTTTTTACTAAGGTGTATAATATCTTTGAAAATTCATTGAGTTAAGGATTTTTCTTATAATAAATCTCTGTTGATTTTTAAAATTGTCAACTGTTTTTCTATTTCTATATAGTACGCCATGCATATTTATTACACAAAATCTGTTGACTAGACCATATATATATATATATATATATATATATATATATATATATATATATATATATATATTGGCAGCAAGTCATTATTCAAGTACATCTGATTGAACATGAACGAGTGTTTTTTTTTTCGATTTTGATGGATTAATTTTTAATTCGCCGAGTGTTTTTTTTGTGTGTGTTTTTTTGCTGGTATGTTGTATATTATGGTGCCCAATAGTTGTTGTTAAGCCATATTCTTCTCAAACGATTTCAATCCGTACATCCACTTATTAACCGGATCTCATTTAATATCGGAACAAATATATTAAGTTGGTCCAAAACTCTATATATAAACATTATTTTGCAATAACCTAATACTACCCGTACTCAACAACTAACAATAAATAAATTACTAAATAAATAAAATATATAATAGGTAAATCGAAAGTAAAAATAAATAATTCGCCTCTACCCATCCTACATCCACGTTTATAACCAATAAAAAAAATAGAACAAACTATAAGTACACAAAGCCTCAATAAAGACGACGATCGCATGTACCAACTGAAAGCGCTTGAGAAGAATATGACCGAACAACAATTATTGGGCGCCATAATGTACAACATGCCAGCTGAAATAAAAAGACCGCTTGACGAATTGAAAAGTTGTCCAACAAAATCGGAAAAAATAACTCACTCGTGTTCAATCAGATGTGCTAGAATATATATATATATATATATATATATATATATATATATATATATATATATATATATATATATATAAACACACACAGACACATACATATATATATATAATTATATATGTATTTGGTAAAACTTGTAATTAGTAACAACCTGAAGAGAGTGCTCAATACTATTGCAGAGCAAATATATGGTTTATTCTTTATTACCGTTTTATCTGTTTGGTTACATATGTTTCAGAAGTTGGGCCATGTTTACGATCTAACAGCCTCGTAAGACCTTACAGAAGTGGTTATTCTTCTGTAAGGTCTGACGACGCTGTTAGATCGTAAACATAGTCCAACATCTGAAACATATGTAACCAAACAGATAAAACGGTAATAAAAAATAAAGCATATATATATATATATATATATATATATATATATAAATATCTGTGTGCGTTAATGTGTGTTAGTATGTGTGTGTTTGTGTGTGTTTGTGTGTGCCTGTGTGTGTTGTTTAGTTTTTTATGATATATTAGATTTCAGTCATCTTACTGAAGACTTCATCCCATATCCTGTTGGCATTATTTTTCTTTACGTTTACAAAAAATTCTATATTTCTTCTTTTGTTCTCTGAATATCCTTAGTTTGCATATCTAGTGGGGAGTGTATCTATTCTGGCGACAGCACCTCGTGTGATGTTCGGGTCTAGACTTCATTATAACTTTATTAAATCAACGTAGGTGGTGACACTTGACGGTCGACTTCATGTCGTCGTCCTCAACATACAAAGGAATACTTTCATATTCTAATATTTTTGTTAATGCCACCCACATCGTCGACGCAGGCTGCTTTTTCTGATTCTTTACAGGCCAGCGAAATGTCATCACGCCCAGCCATCTCCTTTCCAGCTATACACCGATTGAAAACATGTAGTGTATAATTTAAAATAAAAATTCCTAATTTTAGTGTTTTCTTGTGTTTGATAATTTTTTTAATGTATGCTGTGTTATATACATTTATATCTTTCATCCACGGACGAAGTTTAATATCACACCTACAGACATAAAATAAAATATAAAAACGTTCATAGCATACTTTGCTGGCTGTGCGTTTGTTAATTTGAGCTTCTCCGTCCGAAGACGCCACGTGCAACAAGTTCGTTCATACATTAAAAATAAGAAAAGAAAGACAAAAAGTTATTTATTCGCTGTGTTCTATAAAACTGGTTGACAATTGTGGCTTAATCATATTTTATCCATCGCGAAAACTTCAAGTTCAACAAGTGTACTCTTATTCGAACTGACGACGTCTACTCTTAAACAGAGCAACGTCACATCCCTTTCCAGCAAACAGAAGATCAAAATATTTTCTTTTTGTTTTGTATTTAACCTACGAAAATGTTGTAAAGTTAAAATGTTTATTTATGTATTTTAACACAAGAAAACCACAAATTTCACGTGTTTTATTTGAATAGAAATCAAAAGGGTAAATAATTAAAAATCAAATATTTTGAAATCTACATAAAATTACTTATTTTACGTGGATATAAAAAACTAATCAATTGCATAAAAGCAAAATAATTTCAAGAGATCGTCTTTGTTTTACTTAAGACTCATTTTCTGACTTAAAAATAATACCTTGAAACATATGTAAATAACCATAGTCTCATGATTTGATATATATATATATATATATATATATATATATATATATATATATATATATATATATATATATCATGCGTGTGACAATTGTTTTATAACCAGTGCGACAAAATTAAACATGCTATTATTTAAAAATATTCCAAAAATAGCTACTTTTAAGACATGAAAACAAATGTGGCGTATATATATATATATATATATATATATATATATATATATATATATATACATATATACATATATGTGTGTGTGTGTGTTTGTGTGTGTGTGTCTGTGAATATATTATTTTCTTTAAGGATGCAACGGTAATAAGGTTAGAACACAAGAATTTTCTTATTTTTGGAAAGTAAAAAGAAAATATTTATAGCATTAGCATTGCATTATTGAGCTATCTAAATGAAAGCTTTATGTTATTTATTCATATGTTATTCCTGCTCCCAGTAAATAAATTGCATATAAAAATATAAGGTATATATATATAATTAATATATATATATATATATATATATATATATATATATATATATATAATTAATATATATATATATATATATATATATATATATCTTGTATATAATAAAAGAGATGAAAGTTTTCTCCTCTGGACCAAAATGCTGTAGGTTTAAAACAACAGATGCCACATAAAAATTACAATGTTTGCGCCATTAGCCATTGCGTTATCTAGCTATAGAGCATAATTACATACACATTGTTTTTTTTTTTTTTTTTTTTTAATTATATTTTCACCCCAAACAAGGCACATTGCCACTGTGGTGTAGGGGGCTACTATCAGGGGCAGCAACTACTGGGGCACTATGCTGGGATTTTGGCAGCAAGATGTCGGTTCACGTTACACTTGAACTTTCTTTTGAACCTTGTCTAGGAGCAAGAAACTAGCAGCAGATGCACCAGCCCAAATGTGACAGCAATACTCCATACATGGGCGAATGGTGGCCTTATAGAGGTACAGAATACTTTCAGGCGTCAGTAATTTTCTAGCACGGTAGAGAGAGCCTACCTTCTTCGCAGCGGCCCTGGCAATGTTTTCAATATAATTGTTCCAACTCATGTTTCCTGTGAACATTAGGCCAAGCAGTTTGAAAGATGTACTCTCAGACAGGGAGTCACTGGCCATTGCTATTGGTGGCAGAGAAGGTTTCTTGTAATTATTGAAGGAAACCAGTTTAGTCTTCGCAGCATTGAATGTGACCATCCATTTTTGTTCCCATTCCACTACAGATTGGAGGGCATCCTCTAGTGTTTTTGCCATTTCTTTAGTTGTGTGTTCATTTGTTTTTCTGTCAATTGTTTCGTAACATTAAAAGATGACATTTAGTCCGGTGTGCGCCACGACCATCATCGTCCTTACCTAAATAGGAAGTAGCTAAAATTTCACCCTCAGTTTACCGACTACTCTTACGACGCCATTCCACACCGAGTTCTTTTTTATTTTTACACACTTTTCCTGGGCGTTAACCGTCATTAACTGACTACATATTTCTTACACATACGCATACTCTTGCCCCTTACACTCGACAAAAATAATGATTTCTCCCTGTAAAATATCCGGTGCCACTGATTGGATGGGAACTACTCATTCTACAATACTAACATTCGGTTATTCCACCAAATAAACGAACACTTACCGACTGTTAAACCTGCCGCGATTTTTTCGGTACGTTCACAATAATCTTACGTTTTTTTTTTTTATTATTATTCATAGATTTTACTCGTTTATGCACTATGATCTTATAGTATTTACTTGTGAAAATATTTCACTTCAAAAACATGAATGCTGATCAGCTACGCAATGCAACTCCTGTTTATAGACACTCGAGGGAGGGACAGTTACAGATAGAGAGAAACAGAGTGTGTGAGTGAGAGAGACAGAGAGAAATAAGCCGTTTTCATTTATAACAGAACTGAAGTCAATGTTTACGCTTGTAAATAAAAAAGAAATATTTTTTGTGATGAATCTCTGTCCGTCGTACCGCTGCGCTGTATTTTCTAAATATTAAAATTGAATTATGTTTATTTTTACAAGAATGTTTATACATTTAACTAGAGTTAAAAATCCAAATTATACAACGGGAATGAAGCTGGCTATTGTTTTTTTTTGTAAACAAAACTGACTTTGTTTGATAAAATTTTCTTTGACGTACCGCTGAATTTTTTTCCTAAATAATAAAATTGATAAACGTTTATTATCATAAGAATGTTTATACATTTGTCGAGCGAATAAAAATAAAATCCGTTGAATATTTTTAAAAGATCAAATTCTTGCAACGGGAGTAGCTTATTTTGACAAGAAGGTTTATGCATTTGTCGACTGATTAAACGTAAAAATATACAGAAAAAAACACGTTTACTAATGGGACACATTCTTTTAAGTATTAAGTTATTTGTGTACTTTTCTTACGGCCTGCCCAACCGTAGAATAAACACACCCAACCTCCGCATGTTAATCTCTCAATCTCCCTGTGTTTAGAATGGCTACCAAGGTTGGGTGTGTTTATTCCGAAATCCGTTCTTAACATAGGGAGATTAGGTTATTTATATATATTAATTTATAATACGTTGGCACAATGATGCTCTGCATTTTCTTTTATTTTTCCTATTAAAATCAATCCTTTATTTATTATTATTTTTTTTTTTTACTATTTTAACGCCTTTCGCTCGTGTTTCTTTTTGTGCAATCGGTATAATCCGGCGGTTTCCGTCGTTCGCCGGGCGTTGCCGACCGATAATTAAGGAAAAAACGACTTAAAACTGAAGAAGTACCGACGTTTCACAATAAGTACATGTTCTATTTATATATATATATATATATATATATATATATATATATATATATATAAGCATTGAACAATACTAATTACAAGTTTGGGTACTTATGTATTTTTGGTATTTTTGGTTTGCGGTAAAAAATTGCATAACCAATGTAGAGGACGTATATTTCTGAAACATGGGTATCTCTACTGTTTCACAAACATCAATGCATAAGAAAGAGTTTTCTCTCGCATTTACATCATTTTTATATGCTGTAACATTTTTAAAAAAATTATTAGCACTTCATTTAAAGCTTCTTTTTTATGGGAAAAATTTAGGATGATAATATTTAATTACACGTATATAGTGTTACATACAGGGGGTTACAACTGTGGCTAGAGTTGGAGGTATATATTATTATCATTAAACTTATTAAAAAAATAAAACAACTGATTAGGCTATTTTGGCAGTAAAGACCTTAGTAATAAATATTTAGCCAACAAGAAAAATAACAGCCGTATTGGAAATTTTTACGCGAGTGGGTGCATGCTACCACCGGGCAACGCCGGTTAACGAGACTTCCTTGTATAATAATAATAATAATAATAATAATAATAATAATAATAATAATAATAATACAACAGATTTATCATGAGATGCGTTTCATCAGTGTTGCAATCGTTTCTTAACCATTTAAATAATCTTAAAGATTATATCGTTAGATATTCCTAAATGGCTCGTCATCAGTCAAAAAATACAGCTATATATATATATATATATATATATATATATATATATATATATGTGTGTGTGTGTGTGTGCGTGTGTGTGTGTGTGTGTGTACATTTTCCAAATACATGCGGCGAATTCAGCCCCTCTTATCTATTAATTTTGAATTATGTCGGCAAGTTACTTTTGTATTTTTCATTCAAATTTTTAGATACTTATTATTTAATTTTTGTAATTTTTTTTATTTTATAATTATTGACTCATCATTAAATTAATTTATTGATTCATTTTTTAATGATTTCATAGGAACCCCTTAAATTTTATCATATATATTTAATAATTAACCTCTCAATTAGCTTCAGTTTTGTATATTTCTTTATTTATATCTTGCCATTAATACATTGATTAATTTCTATTTTTATTTTTTAAATCACTAAAATAAAAAGGATTATTCAAATCACTAAAATAAAAAGGATTATTCAAATCTTTTTTAAATTATATTTAACTCCTTATCATAATGATTATGTACTTAAATTATATGGTACATCTATAGTTTTCCATCTCATATTATCGTCAACAAAGCATCGTTATTTTAATTACCGAACATTCGAAATCAATTCCGCCATTCAATCGGTCAGGGGGGGTGGAACTCATGTATAGCCACATTATATAACTTAATTTTTTATTACATTTTCGTCCTATTACTTAATATAATATTTTGATATTTATCATTTCCTATTATGTTTGTTTATCTCCATAAATAATATTTTGATTGCCGAAATTCTCCTCTGGACCAAAATACCGTAGGTTTCCAACAATAGATGCCACATACAAATGTATTATGTCTAGACTATTAATCATTATCTTATGTAACTGTAGAACGCCATTTTAGACATATTTATTCGTTATAATAAAATCCTACATTTCATATAAGGAGCAACATCATCAATAACGCAGTTATCTTTAGAGGAAGCAGTTCATATTTTCCCCTCTAAATATCAAGTGATTCTACAGCCTCCCCCTCCCCAAGTCTTTACTGGGAGGGATTCTGAAATTTCGACAGATATAGGGTTTTAACTTTTCGTAACTGGATAATAAACTCATGGGCATAAAAAAATATTTCCTTTTTCCAATCCAAAAATAATAAAGTCCCCCTAGATTAATTCCACTCATTCTGATTGGCTGAGCTCTAACTATTCCTATGTTCCAGATTAACGGTATTCGCATGTTAAATGACCGCTAATGTACCATTCAAATATGGCGTCACAATGATACCTACTTTTGCCCTCTAAGTAAATTTCTGCGTTCATTTTCTTACATTTTACGGCGTAGGTTTTTATTTTCTATATGTCTCTCTCTCCCTGCATATCTCTTTCTGTATATATTCTTCACAAATCTCTTTTGATCCCTTTTTCCCATCTCTCTCTCTTTCTTTCTCTTCCTTTCTCTCTCGACATTTCAAGGCGATGCCGAAGAAAAAAAAAACAAGCATTTATTTGTCTCGCGTTTTCTCGCTTAATCGCTCGCTTTGTACATTTGTTTCAGCAATTAATTATTTTTTAAACATAATTACGTTCTTTTTTAAATGTACTTTCTTTAAAACCTGTGCAATCTATTAAGATCGTTGCCGGGTTAAAAATAAATGTTTCGGCAATATCATTTACTGGTAATATCATTAAATTCAAACAACATAATTAGTACAAATCCAGTAGATGATATTGCCAAAACATTTATTTTAAAATCGGCGACGATCATAATATATTGTACATGTTTTAAATAAATTATATTTAAAGAAAGTATATTTTAATAAAGTACATAAAAAACGTAACTATATTTGAAAAAAAAACGTAAACATGTTTGAAAAACTTTCATTTCCGGACTGATTCTCGAGATTGCGCCTACGTTAACACTTTTTTGGGAGGGGGGAGTAAATTTATACATTAGATCTACCTCCACAATTTTCTTTAGAATGACGAATTTTACAAGTTTTTGTCTATGCTGATTAAGAGAATCTCATTCAAATTTTGCGGTGACAAGTACTTATAGAAATGTATAGACATATATTATGCAGTGTAATTCAA
This sequence comes from Euprymna scolopes, assembly GCF_053919585.1. NCBI lineage: Eukaryota > Metazoa > Mollusca > Cephalopoda > Sepiida > Sepiolidae > Euprymna > Euprymna scolopes. Next base: position 1,500,940 of record NC_136506.1, read on the forward strand.
TGAATTCCAGGTTGGTACGCACGCGCGATAAACTAATCTACTTCTCTACTACCGACACTACCACCCGCCCAAATTTTTTGTAGCATTTGAGGGTAGGTATGCTGAAAACAATTATCACGGTTAAATTTAGCGGAATGATTCCCTCCTACAAAACGGGGTTGTCTACTCCGACAGTCGTTCTTTGCAGAGGGATGTTGTTGATGTATATTCCAAATGCTCTTTAAATGACAGCACTCAAAGAAGCGAAGTGAAAAAAAGTCGTAATTGTTTTGTTTTACGCGTTAAAAACGACGATATAAAACTGTAATTTTCTTTAATATTGGTGGTGGAACAGTTGAAGACTTGAACAAAAACCAGAAATAGCGAGGACTGCTACCACTGATTTCGATCACACTAAACAGTACATATACAGTGAGAATCCTTAACTTCTAAAACTTCTGTTTTTACTTTCCATTATTATTCTATTGGACCATTTTTCGTAATGTAATAATTTATACTGATTTACGCATTCCCTTAATTGCTTTTCTTAAATTAAATTGTGCCTGCATGTTATCGTCCCAAACCAGCACTAATCACCAGTGAAAGCCAAATTACTTCATTTCGGCTACAGCCTCCACTGTCCGCAATTTTTCAGTGGCCACCACCAACAACAGTAGTTTTGCGAAAGAGGCGGAGACAGGCTTCCATCGGACAATGCCGGTTAACAGGTCCTCCTAGTTTCAAAATATAATTATCACTCTACTATCTTTAGGTTTTACCAGGTTAATTTTTCACTGTAGAAACTGACGGCGGGAGTCTAACGACACATCCATACATGTAGTTTTATAAAGCGTATTATTTATTACTATTGTATCATTTATTACATGATGAACCGTGGTTTTGCGCCCTGCAACACCAAAACATTACTCTCCCAACATGGCTAATAAAAATAAAGTAGAAAAACCATGGTTCACACCTTTGAGATAAGGATAGGTTGGCCCTTGAGAGGGTGAACCACTTACAGGTGACCCCAAATCCCTCATTGTTCCCTAATTTAGAACTTCAATATTGAATATAGTTTTTTGTCATACAAAAGACGTTTGTTTTTAGGTAAGAAGTTTAGTAATTGGTAGGGTTGGGAAACCTGCATAAAGTATTGTTGCCGCATCTGAAACGAAGCATCTGCAAGCATCTCTCACATTTCCACGGAGTTCACAACGTGTCTTAAATCTAATAGGATTTGGACTATCGACCAGACACTAACTGCTGTGCCATCATCTCAATGTTACATCCCTGTGATAGTTTCACAAATATTTAATGGAATGTGCTCTGATGGGCTTGTACTTACGAATAACCTGAAAAGCAGCAAAATCCCACCTCTCCACTGATAAGATACCTAGATGCCGGAAAGCTTTCTACTCTGATAGTTTCTCCTTTCTGACTGTTAGATTTGGAATTTCTTCCGTGCTTCGTTCTTCCTTGACTAAACTAATATACAAACGTTTACATGTAATGCGAACAAACATCTCGTTGTTTAACTACTTTCACTGGCCTTTTAGGCATGATCCCAAATAGTTGCCCCTCACGTTCCCCCCTTGTCAATATGTCTTGTTTAGAGTGAAAATGAGTAAAGCAAGCAAATAAATAAATGAAATAAAATATGTTTACCGCTCAGTTTAGGTGAGAACAATCCAAATGTTACCTTTCTTAACGTTACTTAATATAAGTGATAAGACGAGAAATGTGGATTCAAACGTGTTTTCTGTGAGACGAAATCTAACATAACTGACTGACATTAAATCCTTGATTGCGGAAACCACTCGGAGATTCGTGTCCTTCCTCTTATTGTAGATACTGCAGGAAGTACAAAAAAATTTTTAACGCGTATTTTTCATTAATCATTCATTTGTTTTGTTATTGTTTCGCACAATCACACACATTCCCGTAACCAACGTCTCTAAATGAGGGCGCCAATCACAATAAGAAAGAGCAACAGACTGTGACTTTGCCTTTCTCTGGGAAAAACTACTTTGACTCTTTGTTTTGTTCTATCAGTCAAACTCTGACGAAGTCTTTTGTCAGTCAGTAAACCAAACATCCTGTTGAGCGTATAAATTCAACTATTGTCGTTTGATATTCACACAACTTAGAAAAGTCAACCTTTCGTAAACTTCGGAAACCCCTTCACCCGGCATGCTACCAGAATGAAAAAGAACATACTAGTCTGATCTTTTTTTAACACAAAAGGATTAATATGATTGTCGTTTAAAAAACATACTGACGCAGAAGAAAGTATCTCTATATTGATTAATTATTTAGCAGGGGAAGGTGTGAAACCATTTTTAATATGGAAGGACGAACAAGACCAAATTTCTTCTTTTTTTTTTAAATTGGATGGAAACAAAGTTCACAATGCTTCAACATTATTAGGATAGAACCAATCATTGATTGTCTAATCATTCTTTTATTCACTTGCAGGCTAAAATTTCCATATTTATTTATTGATTAGTTGGTTGTTTTTTGTTTTACGGCACATCAACCTTTTTCATGTTATTTAATGCCGAATCCAAAGATTTTGAAGAAAATTTTTTAATAGAATATATTTGTTGTTTTTAAGTCGGTTTCTATTTAACCCATAGTTGGGACCCTAACAGGTACTACCACTCCGGGTCAGAGTGAACCTGAGAGCAATGGCAATTAAAGGGTGGTTTCACACTCCCCAAAGCCCGCAAGCTGGGGCCTCACCACTGGATATACCAAATATAATAACTTCAATAAATATGGAGGTCCCGGGTATGACCTTAAAGGTCATACCCGGGATCTCCATATTTATTGAAGTTATTATATTAGCTTTATGGCATATCGACCAAATTTTGCGTAGTTTTTTATCGAAAGACAAGACATATTTTCGATTAGTAACTGTATACACTTAATAATACACAATTCACTATTTTAATTATGTCGACTCATCTTGCTTGTTATGTTCACACTGTTTTAAATTTCGACCTTCTTGAAGACCATTTCTGACGCTATTTAGTACTTAGTAATTAAACGTGTGTGGTTGAAAATGTTAAATTCGACATACTGCTGCCAAAACCTCACTATTCTAAACCTCGACGCTCAGCTACCAAAAGCCAACTTCAAATCTCAACACTTTACTGTCAAACTTAACTATAGAACACGAGGCACTGCTGACAACACTTACTACTGTGACATTCAAAATCAGACTTTTTATATCCAATCGGACGCATCTCAAACGCATATTATGTGAGAATTTCGCAAGCATATAAAGAGAAAATGCGGCCATTTTATCTTCATTCTATATTCTTTTCGTCTTCGTGGAACTCTGCCAACCACACACAAAAAAGGTTTATACTCAGTTTTCAAGTTCTTAATTACAAAATAGTAACTGATATTACCTTTGGTGGATTTTTAGATTACAACGTTATAATTTATAGTCTCTGTATAAAATGACGAATAAATTTTTTTATCTATAACACGGAGATAGTTCCAAATTCTATAACGCATTTGGAGATCAGAATTAAAATTATATATATATATAATATAGACATATATAGCCATTTTTACGTCTCCATATATGTTTGAATAAAGAAGTAAATTTGAAAAGTCCAAATGATTTAATGCCTGTTTCGAGATTATTAATTTTATTCGTGATTTTATATGATTTTATACGACGTGACGTACTCTGATGTAGCTTGTTTTATAAGTTTGTAGTTTCCCTTATCAATATTATTACTGTTTTATAATTATCTTGTTGAGTATATTGTTATTGTTATCGTTTGAGTCAACACTTTGTTCTATTATGAATTAATATACACCGCATAAATAGTCTAACGGACATGAATTCCTGTCTAAAACTAATTATGGCATAATGAGTATAACTTAAAATAACTAACTATTCACCTAGTTTGAGCAGCGCTTTAAACTCATCACAACAACATGATACAAACATTGCCGTATTCTGAAAGAAAGATGAAGCAAAAATGTATACCTCTACGTATATCATTCAAACAGAGACAGCTGGAGACTTATCGTAACCAGAGAACCAAAATGTAATGTTACATGAAGTGTATACAACAAATAGCTAATTTATTTGCTTCAAGCGTAACGACTCTTTAAATCTATTGCGATTACATGATGCAGACCATAACATATTGTGGAAGATGACAATTCGTCAAAAGATTTTTATTTGAAATCTTATCACATATACGAGACAAAAATATTTCTTTGCTCTGAAGGAAGATGATGCAATAAATGATTCAACATTTTTTATTTCCCATCGCAGTTAGATGTGACACAAGATGTAAGAAAAAACTAGCAGCATCCCACAATTGAGGAATTCTGACGTCTTAAAAATTGCCTGCGTAGCCTCATCGGCATCTGTCGATCAAAATCCGTCAGCAATTAACTAACTCATTCTCAAAGATGAACGACAAGGCCTAGAAGAGTGGATCTCTTTAGGTTACCTAGGATTTATACCATAGCCCGACAAATAAAACGCCTCTGAATTGACTCATTCTCTGTCGACTATTATATACAAGTCTGCGGCATTTTTCTAATAATAAACGTTTTTATTCCCGTTATTGGTTAGATTAGTCAAGTATGTTAATCTATTAATCTTTTTATTTTCACTTTTGAGTTGATACTTTGTGTAATGAATAAGAATGAGTTTGAATTCACAAACAGAAAGAAAAATTGTTAGATATTCTAATTAGAAAATGAAATAGTAGCGATCCCATAGATTAATCATTGGATACATGTAAAATATTTTCGAAATCAAAATCCTATACATTCTGGAAAATATCTACACGTTATGGTAATAAGGAATGCAATTCCTCTAAAGAGTCGCACTGCATATTTGGCAATAAATTAGTAGTTTACTATTGCAATATCTACTTTTATAAGTTTATACATCATCGAGTATGTAAAACTAAAAAGGAAAGAAAATAAAAAAGGGAAGCCAGCAAAGTGACTGAGTAATATGCAACAACAGTCTCCACAGATTCTCGTACAATGTCCCAAATGATTCTCGTTACTGTATTCGTTCTCCCAGCAGCTCCATTTTATGCAGTCGAGCAGCGAAATTTTACACACGGGCAGCGAGATTGTGCGTCACTTGCGAGATCGCTTAATTTTAAAAGTTTTGAGCGCTGGCATCTTGATTCTTTCCTCTCTCTCCCGATAGCTCAACATGACGCACACACGCGCGAACGCTTTAATAGTAAGCCTGGTTCCCACAATTTCCCCTAATAACGTTTTAGTAAATGTTACCAGAATTTATAAGAGCCTTCCAACAATTCCCGCAGAGCAGTTAATGAATATGCATGAATTTTATTCCTTTTTCAGAGTAATTATGAAGTAAGCAGTATCATAATCGTAACAGTGAACGGACGCGTGTATGCAAATGAATACGAAATGCGAAATGATGCCACTGTAAAGAAAAATATAAAAAGGAGAGAGGGCAGATTAGAGGGACGATCAAATAAGAGATAGCACAGCCGTAACGAGAAGTCACGCTTTGTAGGAGAATGAAGAAATAATTGTCATTACGAGAAAGTGAGTTTGAATTATTATTAGTTTCTGTCTCCTTTGCGACTTAGTCTTCAGCGTGTGTATTCCGTGTTTAAACGTGTGTAATTGTACATTATGTATTATCTTTTAGATTTTAACAAGAATTTCAACACATTTAAAATCAATCGTCTCTCTGTCCATCATCAATGCTTTGCACCACATCTGAACCCAATTGAAATGAACGGCTCTCATTTTGAGGACACTCCAGATTTAGACAAGCTTCATCTTTGATCTGAGATGAAGCACATACGTCAAATCAGTTTCCAATGCCGCTAAAAAAAGGGTTCGATCCTTCTTCTGCTCCAGTAGATATTTCACTGCTGATGCAATCCACTACCTGTATAAGACCCAAGTACTTCCTATGATGGAGTACCGTTGCCACATCTGGGCAGGAGGTTCCTGGAACACTTTATCGTTCTCTGATAGAGTTCAAAACCAATTTCGTAATCTAGTAAGTAATGCCCTTTTCTCTTCTCTGCAGGTTTTTTTCCTACAGAAGAGACGTTGCGATTTTGTCTCTGCGCTATCGTTCTTTTCATGGAAAAGGTTCGACTGAGTTCTAATCTATGGTTCTCCCTTTCCAAACTATTACAAAAAAACTCATCTAGCCAAAATCACTATCAAAATTTCCTCACACTCACTATCGGTGCCTAAACGTAAACATTGATTTTATGAACATAGATTCTTTTTAGAACTTTCCGCATGTGGAGCTCGGTTCCGTAGATCAGCTTTCGAGCAAACTACAACAGTTTTGTCTTCAGGTCGAGCGTAAACAAATTCTTATTGAACCGCCATCTTAAATAATCTAATTATTCCAAATTTCTACTATTAAAGATTACTACGCTATTGTCCCAATAACTACCGTACACACATTAGCTTTATCCTCGAGTGGCCTCTGGACCTTGATATGTGGTGACCCCTTTGAAAAAAAATTATGTCCTATATATAGAACAGTGGTGACTAATGTGTTAAGATAAGTAACAACCAAGTGAAAAGCCGACCCCACAGCCACTCCTTTCGTATTTAATGGCGCTGTGCCTAAATGTATGTATTTACACAATGTATAATTCATCTTTGACTGCGTCTCTGCCATTATGTAATCTTGTTTGTATCTAAAAAGCTGAGCAACAAGTCAGATTTATATTTGTATTATAATAAAGCCTTCTTTTCTTTTTATTGCTACGCATTTTGGACTTTTGTCTTTCTTTGTTAAGGGTATTTCTCTGGCCGTAGTGATTTGGTTACCGAGCATGAAAAGGTTGGCTTGTTGGCTGTGCCATCCACCCCTTTCGCTCTCTTTTTTCATCGACGAGGTTTACGCCCTCGCCGCTCTCGCGCTCAGGTACGCACCATTCGTTAATTTGTTGATCGCAATAGCCGGCCTTTTCAAAGCGCTTCATTATATGTCAGCTCTGATTGAATGGCGACATGCGAAATGTCCTCAACGAGACGCTAGCCACGTGCCAAGCCCACTCGCTGTGGACAAACGAACAGAGAAACCATAGAAAAAAGTAAGTACACATAAACATAAATATATATATATATATATATACATATACATATATATATATATATATATGTGGGGGGTGTTTATGTGTGGATATATACATAAACGGACACTTTCATTTGTTTGTATGTATATATATACATGTATAATCTCTCTCTCTCTCTCTCTCTCTATATATATATATATATATATATATATATATATATAGAGAGAGAGAGAGAGAGAGAGAGAGAGATTTATGCTTATGTCTACATACAAGTAAACAACCATCCCACATGTTGTGTGTGTGTGCGTGTGTGTGTGTGTGTGTGTGTGTGTGTGTGTGTGTGCGTGTGTGTGTAACTGTGAAGCTAAGAAAAGAAAGTGTATGGCGGAAAGTTTTGGTTTGGGATGGTGGAATGTGGGTTACGTGAATCAGTTCAATCGGAGTGTCAGTAACTTACCTCACCCAACGTTTTTAAATCCTCTGTCGAACAGTGTACCTTGTGCCCCAACGCACTCGTGTTTCATCGGCCAAATTTAGCATGAAAGAACGAAGCTGATCATTGTTGTCATTTATTTGGCATTTATTCTCAGAGATTTTGTCTCGAAGTAAAAAAAAAACGTGACAAACACAAACGCGAACACACACACATGCGCGCATATATATATATATATATATATATATATATGTGTGTGTGTGTGTGTGTGTGTGTGCGTGTGTGTGTGTGTGTGTGTGTCACCGATCGTGGACTTGTTAAAAGCACGAGAGGGTGGTATTCACTGCCCGATGCAGCTATAAAAGAATACAAATGTGTTAAGGTACGCAAAAACTTTGTATTTTTCAAACATATCTACGAAAATTTTTAAATAAAAAAATAAAAACTTTTCTGGTTGTTGTCGAAACAATTGTAATATCCAAAAACAAATACAAATATGAAGTTATTCATATTTGTGGTTTTAGATTTTTGCCTTTATATATATATATATATATATATATATATATATATATATATATATATATATATATATTGAAGGAAAATGTAGTAGGCAAAAAAACAATAATAATAATAATCAGGAACACAGATAGGAAATAGTCAGTATCGCCCACCTCTAGAAGAGAGGGAATTTCTTGGCTGTAATAGCCGTAGAGAAAAAAGGAGCAGAAAAAAAAAACAACTCGTTCCTCGCAGACACGTGGTTCGTTACAAAGAACAATCCAATCGCCAGAACCACCCACACACAATCTGCCAGACACACCCCATTGCTATCCAGCGTCCTGCCTTTACACCGGTCGGGAATTGTCCATTTGCATAATCACGTGAGAGTAGACCCGATTCTACGAGAATTGCATGAAGTCAGTGCTAATAAAAACCCATGGACGCCATCTTGGAACTCTCTTCCGCTCAGCATGAAACACAACAGACCTATCCAAAGTAAACTCTCTATTTCCCCTCATTTCGGCTATTGCTAATTCTGCTACACTGCCCCCTGATCTCATGATCACAAATAGGGCAGGGGGCCAGTCATCTTTGTCGGGTGCTTCTCAGAAGAACCGGAGACAGCACTTCCTCCTTGTCATCTTCCTCATTACCACCGTTATTGCCACCAGTCTTTCCCATAGGCGGTTTTTCACAATCATGGCTGGGTGGGGCAGTATGCGTCTTTGTCGGGTTGTCCTTTATAAAGGCAAGATAATTGGTCCCTCTTCTGCCGCTACGGTATGCGCATTATATGGCTCAAAATCCTCTCCTCGTCCTGCATCATTTCAGAAGACATCGTACTGTCTTCCTCTTTCTCTTCCTCCGATGTAACAACATAATGGCGAGGGCGCAGATCTTCCATGTAGCGAGGCACACCGTTCACCAAAATCGATTGAGGGCTGATTACCTTGGTCACCTCACCCTTGCCGAACCTTGTGGTACATCGATTTTGCGGTCTTTTGACCCACACGCGATCTCCAAACTAGTAAGAGCAGTTCTTGGGACCTGGGGACGCAGTTGCGAGATTGGTCTCCTTTTCTCGAACTTCGTATCGATAAATCCTGTTAGCAGGCGCAGTGAAGGGAGATGTGTCGTCTCTTGGTGTGATGTTATACCAGTAGACAGTCTCCTGTATGGAACAGCGCATTCTAGCCACTATTTGTTTCACTGTACGGTGACATCGCTCCGCTATGCCATTCCCGGCTGGAGCGTATGCACAACGGAATAGCAAGTGCACTCCCCATTTATGTGCAAATGCTTGGAATGCGTTGCTGCAGAAAGCCGTATCATTGTCTAAAAGGATTGCATGCGGCGAGCCACGCTCGAGGAACACTGTCTCCAACTGATGAATCATGTTTTCCGAGTCCTGCCTCACCAATTTCCTCCAAATGGAGAAACGCGATGAACCACAATCTGTTAAAGTTAAAAAATGGAAGGTGCCATAATGCGTGATATCCATTCCAATTCTCTGCCAATTCTCGTTAACTTCCAGCTTTTCCTTTTTCCACCTGACTTGCGCTGGGTCAATTGACTCACATTTCCGTATGACCGTTTTAACGGTTGCTTTTGTCGTGGTTGTGAAACTTCTCCTGACAAAGCAGGTAGTCCGTCGCACCCCCGGATGTCCACTACCTTTGTGAATAGCCATGATTTGACTTTCATCCAGCTCGTCTGTGTGAACCGCGCCTATCACCGGGTCAAGCCCGTTTTTCTTTTTCATTGCCTCAAACTACTGCTGTGGTACTTATGTCAATCGGTCAGTAATGTATCGTGCTGATGGAACCAGTGTCACGTCCATTGTCAGCCCGTACTCTTTCACGAGCTCCTTGAGAGTGCTTAGTTGCCTCCTAATAAGCATCTCGCTTGCTGCTTTGGTGCGTACTCGCGCCTTTCAAGTTAGCGTGTCCGAGACCCAATGGTATACGCAGACAGAATCTGTATTTATGTGTAGCACCTTGCTCTGCCACTGAAGAGCCAAATTGATGCCTTTCAATACGGCATCCATTTCGGCTAAGTTGACATGTTGAGAGTCATCTTCAGGTCGCAGCCAACATGCATCTTCCAACTAGGGAGCTAGCATCGACCCATATATTCAGCTCTTTGCCGTCCACACACCAATTTTCCAGGGCCGGATCGTTCTGCTGCACAGATTCTAAGGTTTCAAGCATCATACGATGCAGTACGGCGTCCCTTGCTTCATCATCACAGTCCTTCGTTACCGAACTTACTCTCCTTCTGAGTATTCCACAAGCCACACGAAGCCAACCGCACACCGGGAAAACATTGTTCGTCGCGTAACAATGCTGGGAGCCTCTGGAATTGCATTTCCTCGCTTCCACCGCAGTTCACTGCATTCCATTCTGACCGTCAATCCCAGCACCCGTGCACCGTTCTTCAACCGCTCTGGGTCCTTGCACTCCAACCCGAACTGCGCTAGGCGTTCTCTTACACGGGTCGCGGGCACCACGTCTTCATTGACAAAAATGTCATCAATGTTAGCAGATGCTGCGCGGCTTACAATTTCTTCCTGACATATGCTCTCATTATCAGGGGAGCCAAACCGAACCCCAGACGGGTCAGACAGTATTTTTTCTCGTCGATTGCCACAGTCTGGTGTGGGCACAGTGTCTCATGGACCCGGACTTGTAGGTATCCTCTCTTGAGGTTCAGTAGAGAACGTTAGCACGCCTTTTTGTCTTCATTCGCGCAGCTTAGCCGCACAAACATCTGCGTTGACCGTAAACGCGTCTACGTAATGATTTAGCTCCCGGTAGTCCATCACCGGACGCACTTTGGTTTTGTTCTGCTGTATCACAGCCATCAGGGGAATTAGGCCTTTGGGGGATCCCAATTTATCCTCTGGGTTCGGCACAAGCCAACCATTATCTATCCAGGTGCGGAGCTCCTGCATGTATTCTTCACGGATTTCTGCCGGCACTGGGTATTCTCACACTCGATTGTGTAGCTTCTCAGGTGGGGGGTCCTCAGACCACTTCCACGATGCGGTCCACGTTCGGTTTTGATGGTCAAAAGTGGCAGTGAAATCCGATTCATTAATAGAAATGGCTGCGGATTTAATATTTTTCCTGACGCCCAGCCGCACTGGTCCTGTAGGCTCAACAACGACACCTCCCAGAGCTTTTATGGCGTCGATCCCTAGAAGTGAGGTAAACTCCAGCGGTTGTCCTGCACCACCAACACTTCGATTCTGGCAGACATACCTTCATCAGTGGATACAGAGACCGCTCCAACACCGAAGCACGCATGGGATATTCCACCAATCGTTTTGACACTCACGTTCATTTTTTCTCCAAGACCGGCACCGGTCTGCATGTAGAATCGTCCTAGAGCATCTGGTATCAATAAGCGCCAAACATCGCGTCCCGTCAACATGAATGCTTATCACCGGGAGCGTTGTGTTCGCATCTTGGTGGGGAAGGAGACTGACGCTTATGTATCCTCCACTTGCACGTTTCCCGAGCAGTTCCGAGCCCAGTTTCCCCTCTCACCGCACTGATAACACCGTGTTACGCGCTTTCGACAGTCCCTTGCGAGGTGGCCTTTACCGTTGCATTTGAAACAGGTCACACTAACAGGAATATTCTGGGCCCTGTTGTTGGGTGAGCGTGTGGCCGCAACCACGTCCTGATTTTGTTCCGTAGTTGTCGTCAAAATTCTCGCTCTAGACATTAGCTCCCCGATAGTCAGGCATTTGATGTTTTGCACCTGTTGAAGAGCAATTGAGATGGCGTCAGGGAACCCAGTGATGAAAGTCAATTTTGTGAGTCTCTCTAAGCCATCTCCTGTAAATCCAGGCAATCCAACCAACTGCCTGATTTTGTTGGCGTAAACATCCACACGTTCGCCAGCCCATCTAACCATAGTTATTTTTCTGCATGCTGCAAATGCGTCGTCGGTAAATGCCTCCTTTAATCCGGGCCCAATCTAGTCTATCTTCTTTTGATCGTCCTCCTCCATTTCCATGTAGAGGTCCAGTGCATCAGTTTCCAGATATAAAGGTAGCAGAATCGCTACATCATCCACCTGCTGAAGTTGTGCGACAAGTCTCACTTTTTTCAGCCACGCTACAACGTCTAACTCGCCAGAGAACGGCTTGATAATATCACTGCTTATCCGCACCTTCGACATAGTCGGACCGAAATAGCTTGAAGGAAAATGTAGTAGGCAGAAAAATAATAATAATCAGGAACACAGATAGGAAATAGTCAGTATCGCCCACCTCTAGAAAGGGAATAACTTGGCTGTAATAGCCGTAGAGAAAAAACGAGCAGAAAAAAAAAACCGCTTCTCGCAGACAAGTGGTTCGTCACAAAGAACAATCCAATCGCCAGAACCACCCACACCAAATCTGCCGGACACACATCATTGCTCCAGCGTTCTGCCTTTATAGCGGCCAGGAATTGCCCATTTGCATAATCGCGTGAGAATAGACCCGATTCTACGAGAATTGCATGAGGTCAATGCTAATAAAAACCCATGGACGCCATCTTGGAACGCTCTTCCGCTCAGCATGAAACACAACAGACGTATCCGAGATAAGCTCTCTATTTCCCTTCATTTCGGTTATATATATATGTATATATATATATATATATATATATATATATACATATATATATACAAAATCAAATATATATGTATATATATGTATATATATATATATATATATATAAATTAAATATTTAAAATTATTTTAAAATCTATAGACGCAAGTAAAGAAATGATAATTCCAGCCAGTCGAGTGTTTCGAAACCTATCACAAACTCATCCTTGGCTTCGTAAACAGATGTTCAACCAGACTACCAAGATTTAACACGAGCCATAACGGAATACAATTCTATTAATGCTGATTAATCGAGCATAAACAGTAAACAACCAGATCGTATTCAACGACAGAAGCCGGAATATTTCATTGCGCAAAGATTTAATAGTTATGATAAATCCTCTAAAGAGAAATCGCCAGTCTCTTTAGGGAGGCTTAAATTTTGTTAAATACTAATATTTATTTTTATAACCACTGACTCATTCGTTTCGAAGTTACCTTCTCAACAGTATAGAAATTGATAATTAATGTAAGTCGAGCAATTCGAACTCAGTTACAAAATCATCTTTGACTTTAAAATTGGTATTTATGAATTTAATTATTTTGTTTGGTCATACATATCTAATTATGTTTTTAGTTATTTGTTTTGTATAATTATTTATTGCTTTTAATAAATACATAATTATGACAATAAATAAATAATAGAAAACCACACTCCTTTCTACATTTATCAAACTAACAAACCATTAAAAAAAGGACATACATGTGTGCGTGCGTGTTTTTTGGTGTGCGAGTGTCCGTGTGTGATTGTGTAAATTATATAAAAAAAGCAACTGTTTTTCGAAATACTTCTCATGAAAATAACGAAGATTAACAACTTTATACAATCTGCCAATCCAAACAGAAGGAATGTTATATAAGGTGTTCGTAAAGGCTTACAATGCAGGAATGTAAAGTCCTTATGAGAAGAAAATAAATAATAAATAATTCAATACTTTTTTAATTTATTTACCTGAATAGTTTGTTTTTTCTTTCGAAAACCCTGTATTTTATTATATAGAAAGCAGAATAATGTAAACTTTTTCTACTATTTTTAATTAAATTTTAAATGTTCAATATTCCCCAAAAGTTAACAATTGACATTTTCTGTCTTGCACAAAAAAACGTATATAAATAGTTAAGAAAAAAAAGGATTTTAGAAAGAATTAATTTGTTTATTTCTAAGATTTAGGGTGATTTTCTATGAGAATATGCAAAAATATTATAATATACGTACCTGGATTGCAAATAATTCCACTTATTCATATACGCAACCAGTTACTTTGCGTCGATTTGATACAATGTTTACATTTGTACTTGAAAAAAGGTAAACTACGGAAGACCAAATAGGCCAAAAAAAACTTATTTTTCAGTGACGAAAATTTCAATGTATTATTAACACTGAGGCTGGCCAGTACCAGATGGGTGCCCATTTGTATAAGTTTGGTTTTAATGTGTATGTGTGTGGGGGTCAGACTCCCCAAAATGGGGAGGGGGCAATTTAAAACGGAATAAAAAAAAATATTTCAGCGCGTTTGGTCCACCGTAGTCGAAAGGCTGCAAACGTTTTCAAACGGATCGAAAAAATGATGATATTTTTAACACAAAGGGCACAATATTTATCGATTTTTGGTATCGATTCTTCAAAGCATTCAATGTTTAATAATGGTCATGCATTATTCGGCTCGCTAAAAAAATTTTAATTTATTTAAAGATTTTAAAATGGCTTTTTTCGTATAAATACTTTTAAAAAAATTTGTTTTGCTTAACTTAAATTAATTATTTTACTTAACATATTCACCGAATTTCACACTTCAAAACTCAAAAGCGGAATAATTAAACACAATCGAAGTTCTGATATTCAGACGTCAAAATAAGGTATGCATACAAGTTTTTTTTTGTTTTGTTTTTTTTAATCTATAATCCAGTCCATTAAAACACATGTTTTGTTCAGTTTCAGATGATTATTTTAAGTATATTTGGAACCGCCTCAAAACAAGGGGGTTCTAAGCAAATATATATATATATATATATATATATATATATATATATATATATATTATGAAAAAAGTACACTGTTATAAAGTTCATTCTTCTCTTAATAATCGCGGAAAATTTTGTATTGATTGGATAATTACCTGATTTTTTGTAGATTTTTAAAAAGACGGTCCGTCAAAAAGTACTTACCTGCCTCCTGTAGTTTTAGCGGTGTCTATATAAATAAATAAAATCCAAATTTGAAAAAAAGAAAAAAAGAAAAACAAACCAGTCATGAAAATAAATTAAATAAATTATTGAATTATTTATTATCATTTATCTGCTCATAACGACTGTACATTCCTGCATTGTAAGTCTTCAATAAATCTTTATATATATATGTGTGGGTGTGTGTGTGTGTGTGTGTGTAATCAAAATTTTTATATATTAAAATTCCAGTAATGTCCATATACCAATAAAATCAAAGTCAATATTAATTGACTCAATTAGCTTAGTTTCATGCTTATCGGTTTTAATAATCGAGTATGCATATAATACTTTTGCAAATATCAAGACAAAAAAATATAAAGTAAGAACACTATGCGTGTAATAATTGTTTTATAACCAGTGCGACAAAATTGAACATTGTATTATTTTAAAATATTCAAAAAATAACTACTTCTCAGGCATGAAAATAAATGTGTACTATATATATATATATATATATATATATATATATATATATATATATTTGGTAAAACTGGTGATTAGTAAAAACCTGAAGAGACTGCTCAATACTATTTCAGGGCAAATATGTGTCCTGTTTGGTTACATATGTTTCGGATGTTGGACCATGTTTACGATCCAACAGCCTCGTCAGACCTTACAGAAACAGGTTTCTGTAAGGTCTGACGAGGCTGTTGGATCGTAAAAATTTCCCAACATCCGAAACATATGTAACCAAACAGATAAAACAGTAATAAAAAAAATGAACATATATATAAATATATATATATATATGTATATATAAATACCTAATCCCTCCTTTTAGAAATCAATCAATTCACCCTGTTTCTTTTCCTTTTATTTTTTATATATTTTTATTTTCGAATTTTCGAATTGAGTAAATGTCTTATTTTCTGTTTTTTCTTATTGTTAGATGAATCTTCTACAATTCCCTATTTTTTTATTTATTTTTTGTTTCTTTCTAATTTTTCTAATTTTTTTCCTGTCTTATTTATTTATTTTATCAATTGACTCCCTACATTGTAATCTACACCTTCCAAATGTTAGTCTCTATTTAACTATTCTCTTCTCAATTTTCCTTAGATTCGTATAAATTCTTATTTACAAGTTACAACATATTTGTTGATACGTTTGCATTTTTTCATGTTATTTTTTCAGAGAATATTTATTTAAATTATTTACATTGCCTTCACCTCATACTGGTTATGTAATTAATTTAAATGATAAATCTATCTTTTCCGTCCTTATTTTAATATATATGTTCTCTTTATTTTTACATTTTTACTATTCCCGTGCAAGTGAGTATTATTGAAACAGTCAAATACATAACTCGATTTTGACCACATTTGCTAATTCATTAATTATTTTATCTAAATTTCTTTCTATTCTTAATCTAACGTTTTGACTTAGTTCTTTATTATCTCCTAGACTTGATTTTAAACTTGTAGTTCACACATTATTCTCATTATAGCTATCTAGGTTCAATTTCCCACTTAGTTCACATCATACTTATATTATAATTTAGTCTATTTTAATTCATCATAATAGGTTCATCTCAATATTTTGCAGTTACTTAATATTTGATTGTTTGTGCCATTGAAATGTTTCAGCTGTTAGTTTATTAACAATAACAATTATTAAATTTAAAATTTTACTCTACTTACATTTCACTCAGAATATGTTTCTTAATTATTCTTATACATATTAATTAATCAGGTCTTCGGATGATAAGAATTTATTTCTATGTAGACAGCTTTGTATAACATCAAACTTTTTGTTCAAAATTTCTTCTTTAGAATTCACTATGTAGTATAGCTCAAGTAAGCATAGATTATAATTATTTTTTACTAGGTTTATATGTTCTAGCTTTGTTTACTATTGACCATTTTAATTCAATTGTTAATTTATTTTACGTAGTTCCCTAACGCAGTCGTGTTTCTCTCCTTATTTTTAATATTTGTTTTTTGTCTTATCTTTATTTATATCCTTATCCTCATTCCAAGTTGGTTCCTTCTATGCTGCAATGTTAAATGATGCAAGGTGGTTTCGGTACGTGTCATTGGAATTACAACCAGTTCCCCCTAGGTATATATTTTTATTATTATCCACCTTTACTTCACATTTATATACGACTTCAGAATTTAAGTAATTGCCTTTCAATGGACGTTCGTTATGTCGACCATAGATACATTTTTCTCAATATTTAATACTAGTGGCCTGAATAAAATCCTACTAGTATTTACTATTTTATAAATTTTACGATTGTTTTAATTTATTTTAGTTTTACTTAAATTTGCAACAGTTGTGAATGAAAGTTTAACTGTGTTCCTATTAATTATTTTACATAATTTATTGTCTAGAGGGAGTTCTTATAAATTATTGTGTGAAATTATTTAGGGATATTATTTTTTATATGTTCACTAAAAGGTAAATTAAACAAAACTCCCTTTGTGCAGCAATTTCTCTGTTTCATAACTGCATTATTAATATGCTTGTTTATTATTTTTCATTTCATTATTTTTATTTTATCTTTAAATATGGTTACATTTATAAGCTAAATAGAATAGTGTTTAGTTCGGCTTCTGACACGGTTCATGTGTATTGTTGTTAAGGTTCAAGTTTATATAAAAAATATTCACTTTTTTCATAATTGCAGTCTAATGTTATTTCTAACTTAAATTTATTAAAGAATTGTTAAATTGGCGTTCTAGTTTTAATTCTTTGATCGCTTTAATTAACTCAAAATAATGCATTATCTCTATATAGCCCTCAATGTAAACTCGCCTTTAGAATGTACAGACATATTAGTTCAGTTATCAAACTGAGTCCCTATATCCCATCGTAATATCAAAATGTTTTTTTCTATACTTTCTTGTCCACAATACACTATTGTATTATATTAAGGTTCTTCTCGCTAGTTTTATAACTTCTATTTGTGACCTAGTTACATCTGTTTAGTTTTACGCTAATTTCAGTGCTTTTTTAAAGTGTTCAGGAGTTATAGATGGACAATAGGAGTCAATATCAAGCATAATAAATTTACTGTTTGATTATTTAGACATATTATATATTACTAAAGTAAGTTTGGAGTTTTTTATTAATCTATTTTAAGTAGTTTTATATAATTTAATCGATCAAATTACTGCGCAAATGCTTTATTTAACTGTCTAAATATTTTACATTTACCACTTGTTTCAGCAGTTTTATTACACATGTAACGTTGTCAATAAATCTTCTACATCCATAATAATTATATGATTCTCTATTCTTCTGATCTTGAGTATGTGATGCTATGGAGAAAAAGGTGGCTGGTTAATTTTAATGCATCTAGCACCAAGCTTCTCTCTTTCTATCATAATCGCTCTTACCCCAATCTAGGTTCAATTTGGCTCTCTTCTTGGAGAAACACAATGTCTTGACAATCCTCTGGGGCTGACCTTTACTCCTGATCTGAAACGGAACGCATACATCAAATCTGTTGCCAAGATCGCTGGTGAAATGGTAAGATCATGTTACCACTTCAGTAGGTATCTCATTGCTGATCCAATCCTCTATCTGTATTCTGAACTCCAATCTAAGATCCCCATTTGCCAATCTTTCACAAAAACACTGGACTAACTACAACTACTATAAACAATTTCTCCAACACTCTATCTGTGCCTAAATCTAAACGCAGATTCCATGAATACAGCTTCTTTCCTATAATTGCCCGCCTGTGGAACACTATTCCACTGGCCTGCTTCCCGGCCGATTACAATATTAAAGTTCAATGTAAACATGATTTTGTGGAGCTGTTCCCATAATTAATCCAAATTCTATCTAATCTACATCATTAACAATCACTACGCTATCACCTTACATCTATTAACTCTTATCCTCGAGTGACCTTTAGCCCTTGATAAGTGGTGACTCCTTGTAAAGAATATATTTTTTCTATTAATGGTATATGTATAAATAATAATTAATTAATTAAAATTAATAATAATAATAACAAAAAAATACGACTCACATAGAAGTAAGGACAGATAACTCTCTCGAAACACTCAAAAAGCTTACCAATTAAATATCCCAGAATCGCTAATAAAATAAATAACTCAACAATGGATCTTACATTGGAAAGCGATAAAAGTCGTGTATAAAATTTTACGAGGTACCGTGGTCTGATTGTAAAACATTAGGCTACTTATCGAGCTGTTATGAGTTCGAACCTTGTTAAAAGTTTAGCCATTCTGAGGACAGATGATACCCAGAATGAATCACGTGTCAATGGATAACTTGTATGCACGTAAAAATACTTAATAGAAATTTAAATAAAATATTAAAATGTTAAATAGATTAAAAAAAAACAATAGTAATATATTATGGAAGTAATATTTTTACATGGTGGGGAAATGAAAAATCATTGAACCAAATTATATGTTCATCAACGCTTTGTCTTTATTTCCGATTTCCCCATGATTAGTAATTTGAAGAAAATAAAATAACAAAGGTAAGACTAGAATATCACCGTAAAGCCGTAAAACAGAACAGCAGTCGAAAAGTCGGTCAAAATATTTGACAATGATGCAATGAGAAGGGTGAGGCAACTCAAGGAGACATCACATATACTAAAAAGAAGAATTACAAAGCAGACCAAGGCTAAAACAAGCAGAAGTAGAGCTTCTAATTGTAGCAAAAACAAACGAAATTACAGCGATGGAAGGGGGTTAATCTATCGATCTTTATTATAGTTGCCTCTCCTTTGTACACCATTTTTTTTACAAATTCGAAACAATAACCATAAATTAGAGACTAACTCAAAGAATACGAAAATATTTACGAAGCAAGTAACTTTTCTCTTTCTTTTTCAAACACCAACCAATATGTCTGAGGACGCTCGAAGGATAATCCGACCGAAACGTTGAACAAATAACACTCAGGATAAGAACAATAGGTCGATCAATACAAATAATAAAAACCATCAATCGTCATCCAAAAAAATTCAGAACTTTAATAATATACCAATACAATGTTTTAAGATATACTTGAATCGTGTAAAATGCAGTGTAGCTTAATTGATTGTCATATGCAATAGCCTGGTGAATCCCTACGAGAATTAAAAGTGTAGCTAAAATTGCAATATAATTTTTAAAAGTTACTTTTTATATATATATATATATATATATATATATATATATATATAATTAAAGAATAATTATTTTTATACATATAGACAGTAGTGTTGCATGCTTACAAAATCATCAGTGTAGAAGGTGATAATTCCTGCCGGTTGAGAGATTCGAACCCAGTCACAAACAACCGTTAGCTTGATTTACAAAGCCTTTACCTCCGGGCGATCAAACAATTGTCACGGGAATAAAGGGAATTAATATAAACGCCAAATTCAGGCGCAGACATTAGACAACTCATAGTGTTCGGACGAGTGAAATTCATGAACGTCGCATAAGCGTTTGTTGATTGCCTCTTAGTTTATATAAATAGTGCCCATCTGAAAGTATTCTTCAGGTGACTTGATAATTTTAATTGAATAATAATTAGTGTGTTATACTTACATACACTCGCGTTATGTGCTCACAGACACGCGCGCATACATACATATATACTGAGACATGTCTCGTCGTCTACGACTAATCAGAGTGGCTGAATCTAGCGAGATTCAAAAACAGAAACAAATAAAATAACATCTAGGTAAATCGCGAGCAAACAGTCATGCGAAGTGGTCCAGTTGTAAGAGTTCAGGCTTTTTACCATGAGGTTCCGATTTCGAATCTCGCTAAATACAGCCACTCTGATGAGTCTATATGACGAAACACATGTTAGTGGATAATTATATTTTAAAAACAATATGTCGCTCCCCATTTGGTGATACCAAATTGTTACAAGGGAAAACTATTCCCAACTCGCATTTAGGTAAAAATGCACTGTTGTATAAATAATTGAAATAAAATAACATATGCGTGGGTTTGAAAATCAAGCAGTTCGACATTGAAAGTCATCAATAAGGTAAAAATATTGTTTGATATCTTCGATATTTATTAACATTTTTCAGGTATAAAAACTACCTAGAAACGATAGAGGGTCATGATAACAAAAAAGTATCGATTTTTTAGAAAGAAAGTCGTCAACTAAACAACTCAAAAAAAAGACGACACTTTGATGAATATTTGTTTTCTCTATTCATTGTAAACACACATACACAATATACACATGATACGTACATACATACAAACACACGCAGGTATATATATAATATATGTATATACACACACACACACACACACACATATATATATATATATATTTATATATATATATATATATATATATATATGTATAATGCTGTTTTCTAATTTTTATTTGCTTCTATTAAGAATATAATGCTTACCGAGTATGAAACACGAAAGGGTAGATCGCTTGAATGACTCGATTTGTTATTTTTTTTTCATGGCGTAGAACGAAGAAAACAATTAAAAGACTGGTATAGTTTGTCTGGGCCCGGCCGGTTGTCTCGGGCTGACTCTCTGTTCTGTGTGTCCAGCGGTTTATTGTTGACACAGTCAGAAATCAAGTGCACTTCATTATTTCAGCAGACGTACGAACCGACTAACGGACACGGGGACGATCGCGGCGACGAGCCACTCAACACGTGGAGCCAGTTTGTAAACGGGTAATTGTGCAGAATTAGTTGGGCGTTATGTACATTAATTCCCCGGAAAAATACACTATGGTTGCCAAAACTCTGGAATGTTGTCGACACTGACCCTGCGCTTGTTTATCCAAGAGAAGAATTTCGGGGCATTTAGTAGAATAGTCAACAAAACAAAACTGTGGTAAAAGGTAATAAATATACAAATAAATGTAAGAAAGGTTAACTAAGTTCTTCCCCTAAGTTCCGACATGAGTTTTCTTTCTATTTTAACTCATTTAAAATATTTATCTTTTATTAAAAGAATGTAGTGCTATGCCTCCCGAGTTATTAGGTTAACAAAAGGTTCTTGCGGAATTTTTATTTTTATTTTTTTTCAAATGATGTATTTTCAAATAAGTTTTCATAATAATACCTTTACTTTATATTATTTTAAAAGACATTTTTTCGCTCTGTCCAATGGTTTAGATTACAATCGTTTTAAAACAATTATGTCTTTTTTTCAGAAAGTTGAATACAAAATGGAAAAAAGGACATTCGTACAATTTTCTTATTTCAATTCAAGCTGGGCCAAAAAGCTGTGGAAACAGCGTTAAGTTCAGGAATCACTATTGAACGCACAGAACAATGCTAGTTTAAGAAACCTCGTGGCGACGACGAGAGTCTTGAAAATGATGAGCGTAGTGGTTGGGCACAGTATGTTGATAATGATCAATGAGGAGCCTTAGTCGAAGCTAATGAACACACAACTGTTCGAGAACTTGCTCTGAATTAGACGAATCGTATACAACGATTTCCAACCACGTGAGAAAGATTGGAATAAAATCAGTAGAAATCCACAAATGTAAGAAAGCCTTCTACTGTAATAGTTTCTTCCTAGGACTGCTAGACTTTGAATTCCCTTCCTGAACCCTGCTTCTCTGACTGTACTGACATACAGATGTTCTAGTGTAATATAAACAGACATCTTGCTGCTCAACTCCCTACACAGAACGCCTGCCAATTATGTACCAGAAAGTAGTCCCTTACGTCAAAGTGGCACTAGGTCTTGTTTGGGATGAAAATGCAAGAAAAAAAAGAGAAAAAAAGCTGCGTTTACCTAAAATAGTGTTAGCCATGTTATTTTGATGGAAAAGGTTATCTGAGCAAGACCTCACCACATATTGCAACTGTACTTAATCTAAGGCAGGGGATTGCGTCCAGAGTGAGATACCGCGACCCTGACAAGGGAAGTGATTTCGAATTTTCTACTGATTCTAAGTTTCTGCGGCTTGTCGACGCAGGCAATATACTCATTTGTTAATTTTCGTTTCTGTTGTTTTCAATTTCAATAATCGTTTCAATTTTCACATAACACATAATTCTGTTTAATATTTATTGAATTTCTTCATTTTCCCATTACAGGTAACTGGCTTGTTTATAATATTATGTGTTCGATATTTCATCATCATCATTATTATTATTATTATTATTATTTTATTATTATTTACTCACTTGGAGTAGTCACACAGGTCATCATCGAAGATTTCTCTTTGAAAACAACTTGTGGAATTCTCTGGAGAACAACAAGTCTCCCCAGATTTTAAGTACTCCCCATCTCTGTCGATAACAATTCCAGACGGATTTGCGTTATTGTGGGTGCCGCTTACAATTGATTTTTCGTTGTTGGCGACCATTAGTCTTAACTAGAATTTGGGTGGCAACAAACCTCCCCAAGGTCCCAGTCTTCTTTGCCCCCGTCCAGCGGAGATCTGGCTAGTGCTTTCTTTCCTCGGACTTTCAACCCTCCTTGACACTCCTCGCTTTTGTGTGGTGTCAGTTTTTGGCGACACATGCACCAAAACAAAACAAATTCCAGTTTTTATGATTCCATGTGATGCGCCTTGATGTTTTACATCTGTAACATTTTCTGCCTGTCCACTGTTTCTGTAGTTCCTGTTTATTAATCTCCGCATTCATGCGTTTTCCTTAGTATTTCAGCAGTTTTCATTACTGTTATTTGTTGTATCTTATCAGTCATCCTTGTGATTCCGACCTCTCCCATTCTCTTTTCAAAGTATTTCGGTATTCTTCCTAGCACTCGTACTATTAATGGTGTTATCCTGACTTTTTGCTCTCTGGTCAATTCAATGTATTCGCTTCGTTTCTCCATCTCTGTGGTCTTCTGGGAAAGCAAAATCTACAATCTTTTCCTTATCGTTGACTAGTATGACATCCAGTCGTCTTGCTTGGGCGGATTTTTCCATTTGTATACCCATGTCCCATAGAAGTTTCTCCTTCATTTTCAAGTGTTGC
Source organism: Euprymna scolopes (assembly GCF_053919585.1). Taxonomy (NCBI): domain Eukaryota; kingdom Metazoa; phylum Mollusca; class Cephalopoda; order Sepiida; family Sepiolidae; genus Euprymna; species Euprymna scolopes. The sequence goes on from NC_136506.1 coordinate 1,524,747, forward strand.
TGCCTATTTGTGCTTGTACCATTTGTCTGCATGTTCAAGATTCGGTTGTTTGCATTATTTCCAGTGTACTGCCTTCTCTATTTGGTCGTGTCTATTCTTATATTCTTTTGGGGCTAGTTTGCTGCATTCGAGTATTATGTGGTTTATCGTTTTGTCTCTTTATCCGCAGAATCTGCATTGTCTGTTTTCTTTTGTTTTGTCGATTCTTGCTTTTATGTGTTTGGTTCTAATCGCGTTATCTTGTGAGGCTATTATTAGGGATTCGATTTCTCTGTTAAGTTTTCATTATTATTATTATTATTATTATTATTATTATTATTATTATTATTATTATTATTATTATTGTGTATAACGTTGTTTCCCCATGATAAATTCTGCTTAGCGAACCCAAGTTTCATTTTTATGGGCGAATGGCATCTGGTGTAAAATCTACTCTGGTCCATTTAACCTTTTGAAAATGAAAATATGACCAAAAGTGGAGGATTTGTCTTCATTTACTGTGATGATGAGGATGTGTAACGGACAAAAAAGGCAAATTCAGGTCCAGGAACTGCTTTTCCATAAAAATAAATTCCTAGTTCACATAACAGAAACTGTAGTTTATAATGTTTAAATGTGGTTGTTTAAGTAAGCTTTCGCAGAACATGATCGATAACTGTGCAAATTTATTTTCAACAAATATCAATAGACACTATATATATATATATATATATATATATATATATATATATATATATATATAATAAATTCCACAGCCAAACAACGTCGCAGCTCACAAGAGCCATGACAGTCAACGAACCGGAAGTCCAAAACTCGAGTTTCGCCCTCATTTGGGCTCATCAGTTAAACACATCCGAAGTCAGGATTCGAAACCCGAGCCTCTTGCATGTGAGGCAAGCACTCTACCAACTGAGCAAACGCCCCGCACACAAGACTGTCATGGCTCTTGTGAGCTGCGACGTTGTTTGGCTGAGGAATTTATTATATACAATCTCTCACATTCTGAAATCATATATATATGTGTGTGTGTGTGTGTGTGTGTGTGTGTGTGTGCGTGCGTGTGTGTGTGTATATATATGTATATATATATACCACACACACGCACACACACACACACATATATATATATATATATATATATATATATATATATATATATATGATTTCAGAATGTGAGAGATTGTATATAATAAACTCCACAGCCAAACAACGTCGCAGCTCACAATTTTCTTGTTCCGATATTAAAGCATTATTTCTTTTTGACGGCATTCTTTTGATTTTTTTGGTTTTGAAAAAAGAGACGTAAATTCTCGAAGTTATCAAAGGTATTTTCCAGTTCGATTAAATATGACAATAAATATATATTTACTGATTAGTACCTGTGAACGCTGTTGAAAAATAAGTAGATATACGAAGATTTATAATTCTGATATGACCTTCGTCCGTTTGTCTGTTTTTGTGCATATATTCACGTCACTTGAACATTTCTAACAGAATTCTTATTCATTTATATATTTGTTTATCAGCAATATTCCAAGCAAACCTTTCACTTATATATATATATATATATATATATATATATATATATATATATATATATATATATATATATATATATATATACAGGGTGGGCCAAAATAAGGATCCTATATATATATATATGATTATATTTAATGATAGGACCCTTCTTTTGGCCCACCCTGTATATATATATATATATATATATATATATATATATATATATATGCGTGTGTGTGTATACACACACACACACACGCACACACATATATATATATATATATATATATATATATATATATCGAACGACTTCCATATCGTCGGTGTATTTCAATCAGTTATATGTTGCCCTGTTCACACATTGATGTCAAAAGGTAATTCATCTCTTTAGCTTCTTACCAGGATAATTAGGTTGTACAAACATTCTTTGGTTGAACTTGATTTCTACTTTCTTGAGTTGAATCTCCCAGAAATGCCGACTTTGATCGCCTTAGTCTTGCTTCATATTTGCTAAATACCAGATCTAGTAATTCATGCAACTTCATAAAGTCCAAAAAAGTTATACTTTTTTTCTATTTCTATTGTTCACGGTTTGTTTTCGCAGGATTTTGCTTTCTATTTGTTCTACCTTTTTGGCTGTTACGTTCGATATTCCCCTTTCATTACAGAATCTGGTATGATTGTATAAAACTATAAAACCATTCATTCAGGATAAACAACTTATTGACAATATAAACATTTGAGCACCAAGCGACCATCATGGATATACAACATACGCACTAAAAAAACTGAAACATAAGGAAACACACATGCATACACATACACTCACACACACACACACACACACACACACACACACACACACACACGCAAAGCGAAACATTTTTTTCCACGTATGTATCAGTGTTTACAAAAGCCCAGAAGCCATTGAAGGGTTAAAAGGATGCTCGCTCTTAGGTGCCCCTTGGAAACACTGGCTGAAGTGGGCGAAAGATTATATAAGAGGACTTGATTTTCCAAGATGACGATTGGACAAGTATTTGGTCATACGAAACTTGAAGACGGCCATATTGTACTCAGTTGAGAAGTTATTTATCTTTGTCTTGATATATACCTTCTCTTCTCTTCTTACTTCTATCTTTGTCTTAAACTATATTCGATGGTGAAGCCCCAGCTTGCGGGATTTGGGGAGTGTGGAGCCACCCTTTAATTGCCATTGCTCCCAGGTTCACTTTGACCCGGACTGGTAGTATCTGTTAGGGTGCCAACTATGGGTTAAATAGAAATCGACTTTAAAAAAAATATATATATATACCCTATTAAAAATTGTTCTTCAAAATCACTGGATTCGGCATTAAATAACCTGAAAATGGTTGATATGTCGTAAAACAAAAACAACCAACCAACTATCTTTGTATTTATCTATACATCTTTTCATATCCCCTATCCTTCCTCCCTCTGTCTTTATCTCCCTCCGTTAAATAGAAACAAGAGGAAATAAATAAATAAAAATCCGGGTCGGCATTTTTTTAAAACACAAGCATTTATAATCGTCACTTCGGCAGAATTCATCAAGTCTCTCGCTGCCACATGTCAATTTTAGCCTTACACGCCTCTTCGACACAACACGTCCATTTTTTGCGACGGCCACTTTGTTTCTGACACAAACACGTGATACAATTTTCTCTTAGTGTTTCTTTTCCCTGGTCGAGCACACTTCCTAATTTGCATATGCGTTTTTTCGGCTACTGCTTCTGCTAATCTCTTCGCAGCCAGCCATACTTCGCTGCTGCTGATACTTTCTCACGCACACCTATGCACTATGTTCAATATAAATTCATTCCTGTCTTCCAATATAAAAAGCATGTTTAAAAAACTTGCAATATAATAAGCATATTTTAAGGAAAACTTACAATATACAAAACATATTTAAAAAAAACAATTTGCAATATACAAAGCATATTCAAAAAACAAACTGAGAATAAGCATATGTTTAAAAAATAAAGCAATTGAATAAGCATAGTTTAAAAAACTTGCAATATACAAAGCATATTTTTAAAACTTGCAATATACAAAGCATATTTAAAAAAGAAACTTGAAATATACAAAGCATATTTTTTTTAAAACTTGCAATATACAAAGCATATTTTTTTAAACTTGCAATATACAAAGCATATTTTTTTTAAAAACTTGCAATATACAAAGCACATTTTTTTAAAAACTTGTAATATACAAAGCATATTTAAAAAAGAAACTTGAAATATACAAAGCATATTTAAAAAAGAAACTTGAAATATACAAAGCATATTTTTTTTAAACTTGCAATATACAAAGCATAGTTTTTTTAAAACTTGCAATATACAAAGCATGTTTAAAAAAGAAACTTGAAATATACAAAGCATATTTTTTAAACTTGCAATATACAAAGCATATTATTTTAAAAACTTGCAATATACAAAGCATATTTTAAAAAGAAACTTGAAATATACAAAACATATTTAAAAAAGAAACTTGAAATATACAAAGCATATTTTTTTAAAAAAATTGCAATATACAAAGCATATTTAAAACAGAAACTTGAAATATACAAAGCATATTTTTTAAAAAACTTGCAATATGCAAAGCATATTTAAAACAGAAACTTGAAATATACAAAGCACATTTTTTAAACTTGCAATATACAAAGCATATTTAAAAAAGAAAATTGAAATATACAAAGCATATTTTTTAAAAAAACTTGCAATATACAAAGCATATTTAAAAAAGAAACTTGAAATATACAAAGCATATTTTTTTAAAAAAACTTGCAATATACAAAGCATATTTTAAAAAGAAACTTGCAATATACAAAAAATATTTAAAAAAGAAACTTGAAATATACAAAGCATATTTTTTAAAAACTTGCAATATACAAAGCATATTTAAAAAAGAAACTTGCAATATACAAAGCATATTTTTTAAACTTTCAATATACAAAGAATACTTAAAAAAGAAACTTGCAATATACAAAGCATATTTAAAAAAGAAACTTGAAATATACAAAGCATATTTAAAAATGAAACTTGAAATATACAAAGCATATTTAAAAATTAAGCTTGCAATATACAAAGCATATTTAAAAATGAAACTTTCAATATACAAAGCATACTTAAAAAAGAAACTTGCAATATACAAAGCATATTTAAAAAAGAAACTTGCAATATACAAAGCATATTTTAAAATGAAACTTGCAATATACAAAGCATATTTAAAAAAGAAACTTGCAATATACAAAGCATATTTAAAAAAGAAACTTGCAATATACAAAGCATATTTGTTTAAAAACTTGCAATATACAAAGCATACTTAAAAAAGAAACTTGCAATATACAAAGCATATTTAAAAAAGAAACTTGCAATATACAAAGCATATTTTTTAAACTTGCTATATACAAAGCATACTTAAAAAAGAAACTTGCAATATACAAAGCATATTTAAAAAAGAAACTTGAAATATACAAAGCATATTTAAAAAAGAAACTTGCAATATACAAAGCATATTTTTTAAACTTGCAATATACAAAGCATACTTAAAAAAGAAACTTGCAATATACAAAGCATATTTAAAAAAGAAACTTGAAATATACAAAGCATATTTAAAAAAGAAACTTGAAATATACAAAGCATATTTTTTTTAAACTTGCAATATACAAAGCATATTTAAAAAAGAAACTTGCAATATACAAAGCATATTTTTTAAACTTGCAATATACAAAGCATACTTAAAAAAGAAACTTGCAATATACAAAGCATATTTGTTTAAAAACTTGCAATATACAAAGCATATTTAAAAAAGAAACTTGAAATATACAAAGCATATTTTTTTAAAACTTGCAATATACAAAGCATATTTAAAAACGAAACTTGCAATATACAAAGCATTTTTTAAACTTGCAATATACAAAGCATATTTAAAAAGATCTAGCAATATACAAAGTATATTTAAAAAGATCTTGCAATATACAAAGCATATTTAAAACAAAAACTTGCAATATACAAAGCATATTTTTTTTAATTTGCAATATACAAAGCATATTAAAAAAACTTGCAATATGAAAAGCATATTTCAAAAAAACTTGCAATATACAAAGCATATTTAAAAAGATCTAGCAATATACAAAGCATATTTTAAAAAAAAACTTGCAATATAAAATGCATATTTCAAAAAAAAAACTTGCAATATACAAAGCATATTTAAAAAGATCTTACAATATACAAAGCATATTTAAAAAGATCTTGCAATATACAAAGCATATTTAAAAAGATCTTGCAATATACAAAGCATATTTAAAAAAAACTTGCAATATACAAAGAATATTTAAAAATAAACGCACTCAATTTACCCGCTCCCTGTCTGATATATTTACGAATTTATATGCGCTACCGACAAGTCTTTTGACGTCAGTAAACTTTTCACACCATCATCCCCAATGTTTACCTTATTTTTCAATTCTCGGACATGTTTCTTAATGTGTTTACTTAGCAAATCGAACGTATTTTTATCCAATTACTTGTTTTTCCTCTTTATTTTTGCTTCATTTATTTTCTTTTAACCTTTTTGTAAATTGGAACGATTTACATGGAAACCATATTTTATATTACGTCATTTATTCAATCGATTTTTTAAGAAAAACAGATTTACTATTAAAAGCTTTTAAATGGTTCTCGTTTCTCTTTTTATTCTTATTCGCTTCAAACAAGTCATATTACAACTAGGATATGTTAGACTACTATTTTGGGACTATGCCTACACAGGAGTTGAAAAATGTTAGCTCTACGTTTTATTTTTTGCGTGTTAGTACAGTCAGGGAAGTCAGAAATAGGGAAAAAATTTCCGAGTCTAGCAGTTCGAAGGAAAAACTATAAGAGTAAGAAGATTTCTCAGGAGCAAGATTTCTTAACGGCGAAGGAGTTAGATTTTTCTGCTTGTTAGGTTCGTCGATGGTATTTATGTCAAGGGGGCACAAGTAGTACGAGTTCGTAAGCGTACATACTATTAAAGTACTTGTAAAATGGTACATGGGTCCAACATTGCTGCGATTGGACAAGAGTTTGAGCTTGATTTATAATGTCGGGCTTATTAGGCTGGATACTCTTCTTTGGACCCTGTCTAAGTTGTAGATGCACCAAACCAGTTGGGGAAATGGGAGAAGCGTAGATTTTTTTATTTTTCATCCCAGATTAAATCGAAAAAAAACAGTTTTCGACACTCTTCGTTAGTTCATTATTGCTATTATTACGAAGTGCCTATAATAAGTTTCCAGACTTTTTTCGTAAGCATTTTAAATTTTTGTATCACTTCAAAATTCAGTGTGTTTTTGTGATAATCTTAAGAGATAATTGATCAATGTTTATGATTTCTGGTTATAATAAACAGCTAGATGAGGAATTGGAATACTCCTTACTAAAGCCTGATTGTCACAGCTGGTGAATTTTAAAAAATGCAATCTGGACGTGATGACATTTAGAAGAACGATATGCAAGAAAATTCTGTTTTAAACTTGGAAAAATGCCTCAGAAACTTATGGAATGCTTTAAACTGCTTTTGGACCATCTTGCATGAATCGAACATTAGTTAAAGAGTTTCCTATGAGATTCAAAGAAAACAGGGAGTCTGTGAAGTATGCTGGGAAGAATAAGAAAGTCATATTAATTAGCCAAATAAATAATTTCATTGACAAGGACCGTAGTGGGTCTAAAAAGATGACAAGGGCACAGTTTGGTGACATTGTGGAAACTGTACACACAATTATTCGCGAGGAACCGATAAATCGGAAGATGTGTACGAATGCACTAGTTGAAAACTTCAAACTTGTCACAGACTATTTGACAACGATTAGCATCAAGACATTTACCCATCCTCCCTATTGTTCAGTTCTTGCTCCTATGACTTTAGGTTAGTTCCTAAGCCCGGGGAAAACCTTAGTGGCTTTTGTTATGAGACAATTAAGAAGATGAAAGAGGCTAGGACAAAGATCATTGACACGCTAACACAAGAGGACTTCCATGGGAATTTTCAGAAATTATTGAAACAGTATAACAAGTGCATTGCAACCGGAATAAATTAATTCGAAGAGGACAAGCGTTTAACGTGTGCATTATCAATAAAAGTGCCAACATGAAGAAGTTTGGAAACTTAAGTCCTCGTTCGGCTTCTGATTTTCTCCAAATTTATTGGTTTACTTTTCAAGAGATTGTGCATAGTTCTACGATCATAAATATAGAAAACTAATTAAATCATATTATCCGGGCTAAAACCATTCTTACACCTGCCGGAATATCCGTATATCACTATAAGTTCATCATGTGATCATGAATTAAGTATTGCTCCTACTCGTATATCTTATCGGTCCTCAAATCATTAGCATCCCTCTATTTACCAAAGAATAAAAAAGAATCTCTAAACTAATAAGCCCCTACAGTGTCCACCAGGCTTTAACCATCTTTACTCATCCCCGCAACGTGGCATCTCTGCGCGTGTTTTACAAATACTTCTACGAGTTTTGTTTGATGAACGTAATGTACTTATAACCTATAAACGTAAATATCATCGATCAATCAGGCTAGCAGCCAAATCTCACGCTTTTACTAATGATATCTTCAAATACTGCCAAACTATCTACTCTAATAGCTATTTTTCTCGGTCCGCATGTTTTTAGAACGATTTTCTTGTTCTTGTTTCATTGACACCACCAACGTTCAGACATTTACATCAAATATGAACAAATAACTGACGACTAACTCTTCATAAAGTGATCACAGTAATACATATTATATATATATATATATGTGTGTGTGTGTGTGTGTGTGTGTGTGTGTGTGTGTGGATGTGTGTGTGTTTGGGTGTGTGTTTACTGTATTTTGGGAAAAAATTCTAACAAAGTGCTCGATTACAAAGGAAAAATTTCAATATACGAGCTTAATATTTATTTATTTATTTAAAACTATACAGAAAGTCTGAAAAACATTGGTACTGTCGGTTTCAAGCTAAACATAAGGTGGACCAGTTAATAGTAAATAACGTTAGGCTCTCGTCAACCATATTGTTTTCTGTTCCTACACGGTACCAATGTTTTTGTGACCTTCTGTACATTTTTAATAATAAATAAATAAATATATATATACATATATATACACACACACACACACACACACACACACACACATATATATATATATATATATATATATATATATATATATATATATCTCAGAACGGGGTTAAAGAAGGATTAAAAGCTTCTTTAGAAGTGGATTCGTCAGGATGTGAAAATCTCCAAAATAAAGGTGGAGCTTAAATATAATAATAGCAATTATAAAGAAAACAAAGCCATGTATTGGTATACATAAATTTATTTTCGATGTAATAAAGAAAAACAATAATAGGGGAGGTGTTACATGATTTTATACTTAGACCAATTATTGTTTTTCATTATTACATCGGCTTTCTCTTGTCTATAATTGCTACTATATATACATATATATATATGTATATACATACATATATGTATATACATATAAATATATATATAGATATCAATAATTATTACGTGCATATAAGTAAGTCAGGTATATGTGTGTAGGGGGGGTCTGGTTAGGCCATAGAAGGGACAACTAAGTAAAAAGACCCTAAGCAAACTTCATCCCAAAGCACCAAACCTGGAGATGGCCTGCCAATACACTATGTATATAAATGTAGGCAAATTGGACATATATTTTAGGTTTGACATTATATAGGTTCTTTTTGTCAGAAAATATTAACCATAGATAAGTATAATAATCTTTAAAAAGCTTTCAAATGTACATGTAATATGAAACCAAAGGTATGAACATTTCAATATTCAGTTTCGCTATCAATATATATATATATATATATATATATATATATATATATATATATATATAGACTATAATGCTCCCTATTTTTTGGTTGAGCATTTCGGGAAGTGACATACAAACTGCCAGTAGAGTATAAAGCGACGCTCTTTGTGTAAACAAATCGAGCGGAGGCATTTGGACGATGTCAAAATTAAACATCGTTAAATTCATTACCCACACAGCAGCAGCTATATAGCATAATGGTGAGAACCCTTTACTGTCATTTGGTCGGTCAGGTTTCGATCCTGATTTGAGGCAGTTGCCTGTGTAGCCGCACTGATTAGCTGAAATTTCAAATGCTAAGACCAAAAATTGGCTAAGAGGTCATTGTTTCTAACTTTGACCCCAATTGTAACCCCTTAACATTTAGTGTCTTGGGCTCAAATCAAGTTATAAAGTTTGATCCATGTCCAATTAATCTACATCTAAAATTTCAAATGTTTATACCCAAAAATGGCGGAGGAGTTTGATAGAGTTTTCAAATGTCAAATTGTTTTAACTTTGACCTCTTGACAGCCAAATTTCTGGCAGAAATCCGATTAAAAAGATTTTCCCAAATCTCAATCCCCCTATGTCTAATCTCGAGTCTCTAGACTGTAATTTGACAAGTTAATTTACTAGAAAAATGTGCATACACAGACAGATACACACACAGACAATTTTTCTTATATATATATATGAAATAAAATGGAGGTGGAAGGACCTGGATACTCAACGTTTCGCCCGATTTATGCGGGCTTCTTCAAGAGGGATGGTCATTGACGAGAGAGTCGGAGGATTGGGGCTATATATAATGATGGGGGAGAGCAACGTGTTTTCCTTATTTAAATTAGATGTCATATATAATTTACATAAGGAAAACACGTTGCTCTCCCCCATCATTATATATAGCCCCAATCCTCCGACTCTCTCGTCAATGACCATCCCTCTTGAAGAAGCCCGCATAAATCGGGCGAAACGTTGAGTATCCAGGTCCTTCCACCTCCATTTTATTTCATATCGTCGGATTTAATCCAGCTCAACAATCATATATATATATATATATATATATATATATATATATATATATATATATATATATATATATATATATATATATATATATATATATATATATATATAAACTATATCAATCACTTTATTGCAGATTAGTAAAATATAAATATTTCACTGAATATATGTCACAAAAAGTTAAAATTATATCATCAAATGACTGATTTAAAGTTAATTATTTCCCAGAATTTTAAGTTATGACATTTTATTCTTTATCAAGGAATTTCTGCGTTCCATCACTTTATTGCAGATCTCTTAAAATGTTGGTTTAGGGCAAAAATAGAATGTCTAATAAAGAAAACTTTTTTATTATATATTTCTTTCAAAGAATATTAAACAAAAACACATCCTAGATGATAAATCTCAAATAAATGAATTATTTATCAACATATTCACAATCTTTTAAATAATTTTAAACAACCTCTGTCCATTGAAAAGTTAATTGTTTGATCTTAAAAGGAATTATTACTCTGGCAACACCAACTATTTTCTCTTACTGGGCATCTTTTAATCAAATTGCTCTATTCCCTCATGAACCACAGTTTTCTACTTTGACCAGAAATGTTCAATGGGGTTAAGGTCTGGAGATCACGGTGGCCAGGTCCTGAGGGTTTCTCCAACGAAGTCCATAGATTCAAGAAAGGCTGCAGTCGTCCTAGCAGAACAGGATGGTTCATTGCCATTCATAAAAATCATGACGTAGCAATGATAGCTCCTCTAGCCATGATGACAAATGATTATACAAAAAGGCCGTATCCGCATTGATGGTAAGTTTTACAATCTCTGGTGCTCGGAATGGTCCATGCAACCAACTTATCCTCAATTATTCCCGCCCAGTTCCTTGTTGGCGATGAACTTTGTAAGGGGTACGAGTTCCGTTCGGGTTCCAAATTTTGGCCCATCCATCCAGACCGCAAAGAGTAGCACGGGCTTCATTCATAAATAGGACACGTTGGAAATCCAGTTTCATGTAATTTTGTGCCCAAGCCATTCGTTTTTCCCCGATGTTGTTTGCTCAATGGAGACCTTTGAAGAAGTTTGGTGTTCCTTGCCATCTCATTCAAAAAATTGCATCGGGCCTGCCTGGGTCTTGGATCGATTCCAACTCTTGAAAAAATGGAAGCATTTGTGCTGTTCGGGTTTCTGTTGATTGTCCTGTAAATTTTCCGAATATCATGATCTGAATGGTTTCTCCTGGTACACTAATCTTTTTTTAATTTGGTGTTGGGTTAGTTCACAATAAAGCCAAGGTTCTTGGATCCCTTTCCATGTCCATGGCTAAATTCTTTATGGGCAATCCTTCTGCGAGTCCAGCAACAATTTTATTTTTGCTTTTTGATAATCTTCAATCGTCCGTTTTTTGGCAATAATATAATAAATTACGTAAGTATAAAGAACTATTTCCTAGGTATAAAAATAATTGTTAATGTTTATTTGAAAATAAATAAATATATATATGTGTGTGTGTGTATGTGTGTGTGTGTGTGTGTGTGTGTGTGTAACTGTTGGATGATAGGTTGCTTTTATTTTACGACATATAAACCCTTTTCAGATTATTTAATGCCGAATCAAGTGATTTTGAAGAACAATATTTTAATAGTATTTGGGGGGAGGGGGTTCAAGTAGATTTCTATTAAACCCATAGTTGGGATCCTAACAGGTACTACCACTCCGGGTTAGAGTGGACCTGGGAGCAATGGCAATTAAAGGATTGCCCCACACTCCCAAAGCCCGAAACATTGGGCCTCACCATCGGATGTAGTTTAAGGTCCTATCACGAACCTGTGTGTAACTGTAATATATATATATATATATATATATATATATATATATATATATGGTAAGTTATAAAATGTATATGGCGATTAAGCTGCACTGAATATTCCACGTTTCATCCACTCTAGGATTCTTCAGGCTTATGCGCGAATTCTGTGGTTGTTTGTCGTTTTTATATGCGCATCTTCTATTGAAATTTTAGTTAGCCAATCAGCTTTCTAGTATCCACCGCACCCTTTCTATAAGCCAATGAGAATGCATTTATCGGACAAAGGCCTATTTGACCTCTGGTTGTCCTGTTCCTTTATGTGTGCTCTATTTAGCCTGTATATTTAGCTTCTTGATCTGTTTTAAATCTAGGTTAGTGTTTTTTGCTTTTTTTTATTAATGTTAGTTGTTTTTTACACAGTGGTCACCACTTATCAAGGCCCGGAAGCCACTCAGGGATAAGGTTTATTGCAAGTACATTGATGAAGTGTTTACTTAAGGGGGCGGTTCATTAGGAATTTGTTAACGGACTTGAACACATCCAAGTTGTAGTCAGGTGGGAAGCAGGCAGACGGAACAGAGTTCCACAGGCGTGCAGTTCTAAGAAAGAAGCTTTGTTCATGGAATCCACGTTCTGATTTCGGCACAGATAAAGAGTGGGGAAAGTTTTCACAGTGGATTCAGCTAGACAGGTGTTTTTCGTGAAAGATTGGCGAGGGGGACCAGAGATTTGAGTTCAGACGAGCACCTGCCATGGAAATAACGATAAAACAAGGATAGGCTCGTAACGTCTCTTCTGTGGGAGAGAGGTTGCAGGGAAGAGAAAAGGGCATCCCCCACTAAGCCACAAAGTCTATTCTGTACTCTGTCAAGGCAGGAAAGGCTGTTTTTAGCAGCTCCTGCCCAGATATGGCAGCAGTATTCCATCCTTGGATGTACTTGGCTTTTATATAGATAGAGAATTGCATCAGTAGTGAGATATCTTCTGGAGTGGTAGAAGGATTCCACCATCTTTCCAGCGACCTTGGCAACAGACTTGATGTACGTGTTCCATTTCAGATCAGGAGTAAAGGTAAAACCCAGAAGCTTGTCAAAACTTGGGGCCTCTCCCAGACGAGAGCCATCCATCCCAATTGATGCCAGGTGGGGATCAGAGCATTGATGATGTAATGGTAGGAGTTTGGTTTTAGATGCATTAAAGGTAACCAGCCACGTCTTCCCCCACTGAACCACGCGCTCGAGATCAGAGAAGAGAGAATCAGAGAGAACTTTGTCATTTACAGCCTTTGACATGTTGTCGTAGATGGTCGTGTCATCAGCATAGATGCCAACGAATGATTTAAGTATGTGTTTAGGGAGGTAATTTAAGTATGTGTTTAGGGAGGTCATTGATGTAGATCAGGAAAAGAGTTGGACCCAGGATTGACCCCTGAGGGACTCCAGCATTAGTTTATATATAAATATATGTATGTGTACACACATATATGCACATATATATACATATGTATATATACATATATGTGTGGTCGTTTATGTATATTCATGTTTATTTAATGTATTTATTTGTTTATTTTCTATTGTTTTCGTCGGTTTTAAAATTATTTTTATCGCTATCCTAGAGTAAATTTTATCTTGTGAACACAGTTGTTTGCTATTTCTGTTCTACAGTTTAATAGATATTGGGGTGCTTTTAAGTACAGGATAGCAATTTTTTCATGAAGGCATAATCTACATGGGTCGTCTAGGTCCTTACACGTGGTAGCTTGTCTTATTTTCCATTCGACTACCGGCGACTGTCCGCTTTCCTTGAGTTCCCATTATTTATTCGCTAGTGTTGTTTTCATACGGTGTTTTTTATTGTTGAATGTACTTTTGTGGTCATAGTATCGAGTTTTGAAATCTAAGGAAGTCATACCTACGTAATATTTCTTGTTATTCGGGTTTTCTTTCGCAAATAGTGTGGCCTGGTAAACTACGCTTTAAGTTAGACATTTATTTTGAAGTGGGCAAAGTGTGCGGTGTCTACAGTTGGATTTATCTTGTTCGTTATTAGTATTTTTATTTCTAGTATGGCTGTTTTTGTCCGGGTTTGGTTTATTATTATTATTATTATTATTATTATTATTATTATTATTATTATTATTATTATTATTATTATTATGTTTGCTAGTGTTGGTTTTATTTTTGTCATGGTGTCTACTTTTTTATTGTTTATTTTGTTGTTGTTTACATTGCTTTTATTTAATATTTTGTTATTATGTGCTTTAATTATCATCTCTAAATTTTCGTAACAACTGTAGGATAACGTTAAGGTATTTTTATTGAAAAATTTGTGTAAGGGGTTGGATGCGGGAAAGTGTTTTTTTAACTATAATATATATATATATATATATATATATATATATATATATATATATATATATATACGTTTTATTTTTTATTACCGTATCTTTCTGTTAAGTTCCATTATTGTTTCGGCTACACAGCCGTTTTTTTTTGGCTGTCTGCAGCGCCCTAAGACTTTTACAGAAATGTTCGCTATTTTGGGATGAAAGATATATATATATATATATATATATATATATATATATATATATATATATATATATATATAATTTTTTTAATGCATATAAAAGTAATTTTCAGGATCTTCAGCCTTTTTTGGCTGGGTATTGTACGCTTTACTATACTGACTAATATATATATATATATATATATATATATATATATATATATATATATATATATATATATATATATATATATATACATACATATAATTACTTTAATTATTTTTTAATCCGATTTCAACGAATGGAATAAACGATTGCAATAGCAGTAGCGAATGTAAAGTAGTCGATACTCAGCCGAAGAAGGCTGAAGGTCATAGCAACGGGTAACCTATCTCCATTTACCTCGTCATGCCTACGACACCATTTAATGTAGAGATAACGCCACATTCCTTACGAGAGAATTTCAATGCATCGTCTTTATCTTATCGTTATTGTTGTTGGCGTTCGTGTCTATTTGTTTCTTTGTTGTTTCCGTTGAAAAGAAATATTATTAATGGCGTCGGGGGGAGAACGAGAGAGAGGGGGAGTGAGAGAGCCGGGTAGGCAGACAGAAGAACCTTGGCGAATCTGAAGGCAATTAATAAGCGTGCAAAAGTGAGGCAAGCTGTTGCCGTTTGTCGCCTCGTCCGTTGCTCGGGCGTATCCCATCGCTCATAACCAGCCATGAGTATTTCCATTAACAATTCGCTGGTCGATCAACTGATATCACACCCAAATCGTATAGCGTTTGAACAGGTAAAAACTAGACATACAAGTAAACCATGAAATTTATATATATATATATATATATATATATATATATATATATATATATATATATATACTAGCTGTACAGACCCTGTGTTTCCAGGTAAAAAAGTATATTGCCGGGTTTGCTATTTAAGATACACGAAATATCCTTAATTGTTACAATTTTCCTGTGTGTTCACCATATTTGGGATTTTTTAAAGCAAAAAGCAGTCATTTTCATCCATGAAATTCATACATTGGGCAAATGAAAAAAAAATCATATATAAGGACAGTCGTGTGTCTATAGAGACAATAAATGCACAGTTTGATGTCAGGGTATAAAAAGTCAACGATTAAGAAAGGCAATTAAATATCAATAAAGGATAAGGAATACAAGTTATATGGAACTCTATTATATCATCACATCAATATGGAAAAAAGAAGAGGAAAAATCTCTTAAATCCATGGCATTTTCAAACTTAAACCTTCTCCTTCAGAAAGAGAAAAACCTACATTATGCAAATATAAATATATAAAAACAAAAACCGGATTAGGAACATTTAGATTAGAGATAAACAGATAACTTATGTATAAATTTGCAGTTTTTGAAAAAAATACGTGTGGACTTTCTTTTTGTCGGCACTGTGTATATATATATATATATATATATATATATATATATATATATATATATATATATATATATATAATGAATTCCATTCATTTAAGCTTTACGATTCCCAACTCAAATTTTCAGTTTAATTTCCATGTATTTATATTTGAACATACATATACATATATACATGTATGCATACATTCATACATACATGATGATTCCAACGTCTTGTCAGACGAGTGCCACTCCCTCAGACACACACACAAACACACATAATCATATATACACACGAATACATACATATTCACATAGATATACATACACATGTATATATACACACATACATACACATATACATACACACATACATACACATGTATATATACACATGCATATACATATGCATACATATATACGCACATAGATACATATAATGATGTCAGATAAATTATTACATGCTTCCATCATTTGAGGCCTACACGCGTCACAACTTTTCCATCGCTACAGAAATATTTTATAGACAAATGCATGAGGGAGTATGTATACAAAGATGATGTAGCAGAGTTTTAGCTTTGTATGTCTCTCTTGGTTCAAAATGTTGACACCCAGCAACAAGCAAGAGCAAGATAGTCAGCAACAAGTCAAACTGCAGACACGCTTAATGCGGGTAAAAAACTCCCGCTTTATGTTTTTTTTAATCAGATATTTGCTTCTCTTAAAGGGGTTGCCTTCACCACCGCTTACGGGAGCCCTCTCCACCCCACATACACATGGAAATAAACACATGCATGTACACATACAGGCATACATACAGCTGTACGAAAGCATACATATACATGTACACACACATGAAAATATACACCCATAGAGGCACACATATAAGCATATACATACATATGCATATGCACACGTACACATACACATACATGTAAAATACACATAAATGAACGTGGCAAAAGTCATAAATTCTCAATGATCAGGAGGACAATGATGGTGATGGGTACGATTAAATGAGTTTTACACGAATAAAAAAATCAATCCAATACAAACAATTTGTAGAAGAGACAGTCACTCGTTGAAGTGCTTATGCAACTTTACAAATGAATGGACGTCGAAATCAGACAAAAACTAAATCTAAATTATACCTACACACACACATACATATATATATATATATATATATATATATATATGCGTGTGTGTGATGAACGCTTTTTACTTTGTGCAGTCATTTGTAACAAAAGATCTGTAGAAAAATATTTAAGTTAGAATAGACAAGATAATCGTATTCAATTTATACTAAAACCTTCGTCTGAGAAACTATACTTGATGTTCATCTGAAAGACGCCTTGATAAGATGTTTACATATTTCCAAAATAAATATACATATATAGCTATTTATCATCAGTCACTATTATATAACCTGGATAATTATTCACTTCATTTATTCTATAACTTTCTTTTTTTGCACTATAGATCGCATATGCTAATACCACTGAGGAATAGTTGATTTCGAATCTCAGATAAAAAAAAAAACTGTGTCCATATATAGCCATACTTATATGCAGTATATATACAGATACACATACACACGCTCTCACAGGCACACGGTCACACACACACATACATATATATATATATATATATATATATATATATATATATATACATATGGGTGTGTGTGTTCTCAATGCTAGCCGGTAACCTGCGTATAGCCACGCTGATGAATCTTAATAATTATGGACCATACTTTTTTTTAATATAAATAAAAAAATAATAATGTTAATCACAAAAGGGGGCGTGTACTCTATTGAAATGTATTATATCGTAAAAATGAATGAGATAATTTCCCTTTTAATGCGTGCATTTATCCCTTTACGCGCATCAGTTAAGACATTCTAACTTAGTAGTCCGTTGTGACAGATCCAAGGTTCATGCTGCACAGCTTGCGCTCCAGCATTATAATAGAGCGACAACGCTGAGTTTTACTGCAGACAAAATATGCAGTACAAAACTTCAAAAATAACAAATGTGACCAGGTAGGTATCAGACACCTGTTACATTGTACACCTGTGCCGTTTGCACTTGCCGTTCAAAAGACAGTTGACCATGCACGTCTTAATAGATAATATGCTTCATATAACCAACATATATATATATATATATATATATATATATATATATATATATGGATATATACATATATATATATATATCCATGTATATATATATACATATATAAAATACCCACCCACATATATATATACATATATATATATGGATATACATATATATATGGATATACACATATATATGTGTGCGCTTGCATGCACAACTGAATACACACACACACACACACACACACACACACACACACACACACACATATATATATATATATATATATATATATGAGGGGCGTGCAATAAGTAATGACCCGTACCCACTTCCCATAGCAGTAGAGTAACGAAACTTGGCACAGTTATTAGTCTTTCTCTACATAGGAACCACCCAGAGTTATGCCTTTTTCCCATCGTTTGATGCAGCTCTGGAGGCCGTTTTCGTAGAATACTCCAGGTTGGTCCTCCAACCACGACGTGACTTCAGAAATCAAGGCTGCATCATCTGGGAAACGCTTTCCTTTCAAAAACAACTTCATGGCTAGGAAGAAGTGAAATTTAGAAGATGCAAGGTCAGGAGAGTAGGGAGGATGGGGTAGGATTTCATAACCACACGTCCGTGTTTCTGATCAGGTGACATGCAAGTTGTGGGCCGGAGCGTTGTCCTGCAGGAGGAGGGTACCTGATCTTGCCCCGCCTCTTGATTTTTATAGCTTCCCTTAATTTCCTCAAATGTGAAGCATGATAGGCTCCTTGCCAGGAAATCTATACTCACTACTCCGTCCTGGTTCTAGAAAACTGTTAGCATGACCTTGCCAGAGGAGGGCTGCACCCTTGCCTTTTTTGGAGGTGGTGAATCCAAGTGTGTTTACTGCATTGACTGGGGTTTGGTCTCTGGATCACAGACTCAGGTTTCATCCTGTGTAATCAGTCTTTTCAAAAACTTTGACTCATCTTCTTGGCACATCTTCAAATTCATCCTCCTGCACTCGACGCGTTTGCGCTTCTGGAATGATATGAGCAACCTGGGGATCAATCTGGCAGACACGTTATGCATATGCAAATGGTCAGGAATGATAATTTCCACAGACACCCTACTAATCTTGACATCTTGGGCTATTTGGCGAATAGTAATGGGCCGATCTTCATAAATGGCAGCCTCAACTTGACAGACAGATGCCTCATCAATGGCAGAAGTGGGGCGACCAGATCTGGGAGATGTTTCCACAGACTTCTGGCTATGTTTGTATTCACAATGCCAGCGTTTTACAAGGTCATATGATGGGGCATTATCACCATAATTTTTCTTTCATTTCATCAGAAGTCTCCTGTGGTGTGCGTCCTTTCAAATACAAAAACCGGATCACTGCTCGACATTCAACATGCTCCATTTCACAACTGACTTAGTTCAAACACCTGTAAAACAGAAACCACAATAACTTCAGAGTTGTAATTTGCCACATAACGAGTAGAGATATAAATCCTTACACATGCCAAATTTCAGCTAGATCAGACAAGTAGTAGTGGGTCAGAGACATTACTTATTGCACGCCCCTTGTGCACATATATATATATATATATATACATATATAGTGTTGGGACGATTATTGGAATCGGAATCGGGAATCGGAGAAATCGGAATTTCTTGGGTGTCGGAATCGGTATCGGAATCAGAAAAATTGTGCCTATTTTCTGCAGTGAACAAATTTTAATTATGTTTTATTTGATTTTGTTGAAAACAAAATCTTCCATTCCTGGTAGCAATAATAAAATAATGGGAATTTATTGATTTGAATCTTACTTACTTACTGAAAGTGACGTAGGTTTAAATTAAGGCTCGACAATCGAAAAGAGGGGATGACTTTCGAAAATATCGGTGAGAAAAGCGACCTCGACTTTCGAAAATATCGGCGAGAAAAGCGACCTCTCCCTGTAAAAAAGTGCTCAGTTGAAGGTGAAGAAATGTATCCTTTTAGCCAGGTTTTCGTCTTTCGGTTTGGCGGTGGTCGTAACAGCAAAGATATCAGTTTTTTTCAGTTTTTTCCTCCTTTGCGATACGGGTTCTAGCCTGTCTTCCTACTACCAATTTTATTTTTTTTTTGCTCTTGAAATTTTAGATGTAGGTTACTTGGACGTGGATCTAATTTTTCGACTTGATTTGAGCCCAAAACAATACATGTTCAGGAGTCAAAAAAGGGGTTAAGTTAAAAATATTTAACCTCTACCAAATTACTCAGCCAAGTTTGGGTCTAAACATTTGAAATTATGCATAAAGTATATAAAGACATCGAGCAAGCTTTTTAATCGGTTTTTGGCCAAAGATTTGGCTGTCAAGTAGTCAAAGTTCAAAAGATTTTACTTTTTCGGTCTCTCGCAAACTATTCAGCCAATTTTGCCTCAAAATATCTTAAATTTGACATAAATTTGGCTGCCAAAGGTCAAAGTTAAAAGAGTTGACCTTTGCAGACTCTACCAAACTCCTCCGGCAATTTTGGGTTAAATACTTGAACTTTTTTTATGTAGGTTACCTGGACATGAAGCAAACTTTTTATTATATATATAGATATGTACATAAAGTTATGAACGGTACATAGGACCCGAGCAAAGCCGGGTTGAACTGCTAGTTTAGAATAAATGAGAGGAATATTTTAGCAAAGATACATACCAAATTCATGAAGAAAAAACAAAAATTAACTTCCAATCTAACCTATCTCTTGCCAGGCCTATATTTATCCATCTGTATAAAGGTCTTGCATATTTATCCATCTATATAAAGGTCTTGCATAACAATTGTCTAAGAATAATTTATTTCATGCATACTGATGAAAATAAAATTGTCCCCTAACTACATTTTCTCGTCATAGTATCGCTACTTTCTTGGGTCGCTATCTGGCAGCTTCTAAAAACCCAATTTTTATTAAAACCGTTTTAATTGACAAAAGTGTGGGTGAACGGAGGTAGAACCTTTAATCGATTCGTTGAACTAAAAATATTTTTGATCATGTGACCATCGTAGCAAGAATATCTAGATCAGTCCAATTATTTTTCTTTTACATAAAACCGAAAATTTATTAAAACGAAGTTTATGGCAAGTGTTCGACTGAGCTCTAATCTATGGTTCCCTCTTGCCAATCTTTCACAAAAACACACTCATCTAGCCCAAATCACTATCAGTAAATCCCCCTACTCTCTATCAGTGTCTAAATCTAAACATGGATTCCATCAACAAAGCTTCTTTCCTCGAACTGACCGTCTCTGAAATTCCGTTCCGCTGCTCCGCTTGCCAGCTGCTTACAGTATTGTCGTGTTCAAGTTCAACGTAAACAAGGTCTTGTTGAAACGTTCTCATAAATAATCCGATTATACAATATTTCCATCGCAAACGATTACTACGCCCTTGCCTCAATGACTGCAACGCACACATTAAGTCTCATCCTCTAGTGGGCATCGGGCCTTGATATGTGGTTACGCCCTAGTGAATAAAAGACATTTACTGTCGCTTAAAATTTCCTCGCTACAGGTTGACGATATGCACTATAAATGTATCAAAAGCTGATATCGTGACGAAATCCTTGTATGGACACTTAGATCAGAGGAAGCCAAACGCTACACGCTCGGCCTCCCTTTCGAACACGTTTTAAAGGGAAGCCCATAACGTTCACGAAAATAAAAACCATACAAATGAAAGTAAACTAGGCACGAAGGACTAAAAGCGAGCGTTTTTATTGATGTGCTATAAAAGACTTAAATCAAAATGTAAAAGAAAACTTTCGTTTAATATTGCGTTTCGGCTGGCCAACGTTTTTTTGTTTGTTTGTTTGTTTTCGGGGCAGTCGTTAAAAGTAAATGACTTTGTCTCTTTGTTTATAGGGTGATTTCTACGACCTGGTTTCCTGACACGCTTCGTTGACTTGGCTGAACATTATGTATATTACGCTATGTAAAAAGATCCAAGAATAAGGTTTTTTCTTTGGTTTTTTTTTTTCTTTGTTTATTGTTTTTTTTTTGGGGGGGGGGTTCTTGTCCGCTCAACGATTACGTTTATCATTATGATTATAATTATTATTAATATTTTGTTCTAAGTAGGAGATCTCACAGGAATTACTACAACTGAAATGCGTTCCTTGAAAAGCGCAGAATCTGTTTCTTAACAGTTTAAATTTGAAAAATTAATGTCTATCCAATGAGTCTGAAGATTTAACTCACGATTTACCTAATTGGCCGTGTTCTTGTTTTTCTTTAACTCATATTCACCCCTAGCAAAGCGTATCACCACTTGGACGTAAGGGGCTACTATCTGAAACCATGCCTTGGAAAAATTAGGAGGATGTTGGTTTACGTTGCATTTAAACTTCAGCATATCAGTACAGCCAAGGAATCAGGTAGGAGAAAGGGAATTCCAAAGTCTAGCTGTTCGAGGGAAAAACTATTAGAGTATAAAGCTATCTAACATTTAAGGACCTCAACAGTGAAGGGATAAGATTTTGTTGCTAAGCGGGTTTGTCGAGGATCTGTACGTCGAGGGAGCACAAGTGCAACGAGTTCATCAGACCACATTCCATAGAAATATTTATTAAACAGGCACATAGATGCAATATTTATTAAACAGGCACAGAGATTCAATATTGGGGCAGTGGGACAGGGGTTGGATCTTCGTTAACAAAGTAGGGCCAATTAGATTGAAAACTTTTTGGGGGCCCTATTTAAGAGGAGGAGGTAATGTGCCAACAATACTTCCTGTGTGGGGGAATGGTGGCCTTGTAAATGTATATGATACTCTCAGGTGCGAGTAGTCTTCTTACTCGATAGAGGGAACCCACCTTCTTTGCCGCAGTTTTCGCAACGTTCTCAATGTATTTATTCCAATTCATATTGCCCATAAATGTTAGGCCGAGGAGTTTGAATGGAGAATTCTTAGGTAGGGTGTTATTTGTCATGGATATCGGTGGTTGGAGAAGCGCCTTGTAATTGTTAAAGGAAAGCAGCTTAGTCTTACGAGAAGTAAATGTTACCATTCATTTAAGGCTCCATTCCACTACAGTTTGAAGGTCATTTTCTTACGATTCTGCCATTGTTTTAGATTTGTGTAAATGCGTTCTTCCCTCGTGCATGTTATAAAACGTTGTATCATCAGTAAATATACTCATCTCGGACAAGATGTTAGCAGGGAGGTCGTTTGTAAATGTCAGGAATAATAGTGTTTCAAGGACCGACTTCTCAAGCACTCTTGCATTAAAGTTATGCTGCTTGGATGTTCGTCCGTCAATGACAATCGGGATCTTCCTCTTGTATAAGAATGATCTTATTATTTTTAATGTACGTCCAGTTATACCGCACGATTTAATTTTCATAAGCAGTCCTTCATGGCAGGCTTTGTTAAAGGACTTAGATGTATCAAGTGCTACGGCCCTGGCTTTGCCCGGCTTATAGAGTGCATGGTATATACGTTCAGAGATGACTGTTAAAATATCTGCAGTAGAAGGACATTGCATAAATCTATAGTGTTTTTCAGATAGAAGATTTGCTTCTGCGATGGGATAGACTAGAGTTTGATTAAGTAGAGTCTCAAAGATTTAAACGAATAGAGAGAGGAGACTGATAGGATGATAATTGAGAGGGTCAGTTCTTTAACCATAATTCCTGTACACTGGTACAACAGAGGACAACTTCCAGCTACTAGGGATGCAAGATTCAGCAAAGCTGAAAGAGCTTGGAAAGTACGGAGCCTAAGTCAGCTGAGCATTTTTTTTAATTATTATAGTAGGGATGAGATCAGCACCACACGCCTTGGTGGTGTTTTTTTTATATTGCGGGCAGGAGAATGGTTGATTTTTACGTCATCTAGTGTGGCTACAGTTCGCATATAAAAATTTGTGAGGGAGTTATTTGTTGGTGCTAAGGTGGAGTTGGAGGTGAATAATCGGGCAAGCAGTTCTACATTCTTGGTTGCCGTGCATGCGACCTTCCGAGTGTTGGATAATGAAGTAATTTCTGATTGCCTTTTATTCACTACACTATTAGGTATTTAACATATATATTATATTTTATATATAGTTCCTATCTATTGCGTTTCTGTTATTTCAGCATTGTCTGCTTACTGGCCTTGAATGTTTTCTTATTTCATTTACAAAGAACCCCCAGCTCTTCCTTTCATTTCTACTATTTTCATTATTCATAAACGATTGATTCATTGATTTATCCCTAATCTGCCGACTAGATAATGAACGCGCCATGTCCTGTTTGATTTAATTTGTTACTGTATAGTTTAGTAAATAAGCAATATATAGATATATATATATATATATATATATATATATATATATATATATATATATATATATATATATATATATATGCATTAGGTACGTTTTAAAATCAAATTAAAACGCAATATTACGAAAATAAACAAATATTTTTCTTGTTTGAAATGTATAATTTATATATTTCGGAGTCAAACACAATCCTCAGTATTTTGTTTCTTTCATTTTTTTTCTTTTCTTCTTTCTTGCCATGTTGTAAAGTCGGAGAAAGAAAAGCCAGTAGTAAAGATCGGCGCATTGTGTCTAAAATGGACTCACACCCCTGATGTTAATCTCACGTAGCCCACGCAGTGTTCCCTGCATTACAAAATGCAATCGCTGAGACACAACGCACACATATATACACACACACACACATATATATATATATATATATATATATATATATATATATATACATATATATTAATGAAAACAAAGGGATGTAGTGTTTACCTGATATACGCAGTGGTAAATTTCAAACTAATATAAATAGCAGTATATATTGTTTATATACAGAAAATGTGATCCCAGCCGAATTAAAAAAGCTCAATACGTAATAAAGAGTAGAGTTTATTTTAAAAGAAAGAAAATTAAATGACTTACTGACTAAATAGATTAAATGACTTACTGGCTAAATAGTTTTCTAACGAATGATAAAAATAGACAATTTACTCATTTTTTGTATAGTTTTAAAGTTTAAAACACTTCCAAGACTATATATATATATATATATATATATATATATATATATATATATATATACAGGGAAAAGAGAGAGAGAGAGAGAGAGAGAGAGAGAGAAAGAAAATTTTTACAATACAAAATTTATTGTTCGACCGGATACTCCAACAAACAATTTACAAATCAGCGGGGTTTCAAAGAATGCTATTTTTAGTATTCTTCTCGTCAGAGGACATAAAGAAATCAGTAAATTATATTTGTAGCTATGCTAGAATTTGCTAGTTAAAGCATTAAGTGAAATCGCATTTTGGAATACATTCTATCTAAAGAACTATTTTGCATTTTGGATTAACTCTCGAGGAGTTTCATTCAAGCTGAATTATTACTCGCGGTTTTTTTTTATGTTAGTCTTTTACAATATTTTTCATTCTTTATTTGGCAATTTATAATTACAATACATTGCGGTTTCACTTAATGTCTTCATTACCAAATTCTAGCATTGCTACGCATATAATTTGCTGATTTGTTTATGTCCTCTGATGAGAAGTATAACAAGAATAGCATTCTTTGAAACTCCGCGGAATAAGGACTTTGTAAATTGTTTTTTAGAGTATTCATTCGAACAATAAATTTTGATTGTAAAGTTTAACTCACAGTTTTATATATATATTTATATTTATATACATATTTATTATATATATTTTATATATTTATATTTATATATATATACATATATATATATATATATATATATATATATATATATAAGAGAAAGAAAATCAAAACTTAAATCATTCGTTGACATCTATGCTGATGACACGATCATCTACAGCAACACATCAAAGGCTGTAAATGACAAAGTTCTCTCTGATTCTCTCTCCTCTGATCTCGACTGAGTGGTTCAGTGGGGGAAGACGTGGCTGGTTACCTTTAATGCATCTATAACCAAACCACTATCTTTACATCATCAACGCTCTGATCACCATCTGTCATTAATTGAAATTGATGGTTCTCGTCTAGGAGAAGCCCCATGTTTTGACAAGCTTCTGGGCTTGACCTTCACTCCTGATCTGAAATGGAACACGTACATCAAGTCTGTTGCCAACGTCGCTGGAAAGATGGTGGGATCCTTCTACCACTCCAGAAGATATCTCACTACTGATGCAATTCTCTATCTATATAAAAGCCAAGTACGTCCAAGGATGGAATACTGCTGCCATATCTGGACAGGAGCTGCTAAAAACAGCCTATTCTGCCTTGACAGAGTACAAAATAGACTTCGTGGCTTAGTGGGGGATGCCCTTTTCTCTTCCCTGCAACCTCTCTCCCACAGAAGAGAAGTTGCAAGCCTATCTTTGTTTTATCATTATTCCCATGGCAGGTGCTCGTCTGAACTCCAATCTCTGGTCCCCCTCGCCAATTTTTTACAAAAAACACCCGTCTAGCTGAATCCACTGTCAAAAACTTTCCCCACTCTTTATCTATGCCTAAATCAAAACGTAGATTCAATGAACAAAGCTTCTTTCTTAGAACTTCACACCTGTGGAACTCTGTTCCGTCTGCCTGCTTCTCTCCTGACTACAACTTGAATGTCTTCAAGTCCAACGTAAACAAATTCCTGATGAACCGCCCCCTTAAGTAGACAATTTAAATATCCACACTAACGTACTGTACTTACAATAACCCTTATCCCTGAGTGGCTTCTGGGCCTTGATAAGTGGTGACCACTTTGTAAAAAAAAACCGTAAGTTGAACATTATATATATATATATATATATATATATATATATGTATGTATGTATATATATATATATATATATATATATATATATATATATATATATATATATAAATTTGAGGAATAGAAAAACTAGCGGAACTTGTGGAAATTCCACAGCGGCATATATTGCTTTTCGGCATTCTGTGGACCCACGATATTATTGTAACCTTTTGTTAAAACTGTAAAGTATTTATCTAAGTAATCTGGTTAATGTAGTGTCAGAATATATCTGGTTATTAAGGTTTATTTCTAATTTTATAGGAGTCTGTGATATATTTCTATCTTGTTGATACCCGGCGCGAACGGAAACCCCACGATATCATTATACCATCTTTAGACAGAACATATACTTCTCTTTGATCATAGAAAGAAAACGAAGATGTATTTTAGTTTAACGTACGGCCAAATGGCGACATCAATTTTTGTTTTATTTAGTTTTGTTTGGTTTTTGTTTTTACATTTTGTCTTTGTTTAGTATTTAATGGTACATTGTCCAACCTGAATGTAATTGTTTGGTTATGTGATGTGTCTTACTGATGTATGTTTTTTACAATTTTCAACTACCGTAGAATTTCCAGTTATTATAATTATTGCTGTCGCTTTTGTTATTATTATTATTATCATTGTTATTATTATTGCTTTATTGTTATTATTATTATTATTATTATTATTATTATTATTATTATTATTATTCACAAAGTA
>NC_136506.1:1557500-1635000 GCF_053919585.1 Euprymna scolopes
GAAATTAGTTCACCGAACACATTATTTCTCGTACAATATAATAATCGATAAAGGATTGGTTCTATAATAATGCATATGCAATCTGCATAAATTAAAATATCGTGTTTTAGCGTATTGGAGACCGGGCAATGTCGAGTGGTCAGCTTGTTTCTATTAATTGGCTAATAATATATACTAAATAGCCCTAGTATCGCGTTATCGAGCTATCTAATAGAGAACGATGTTATTTATAAATATAGCGTTACTATCACAAGCAGTTGTATTAGATATAAACATATTAGTGGCCTGGCAAAGCCACAATGGAGATAACTAAGCAAAACAAACACCTGAGCAAAATTCATCCCAAAGCAGAAAAACTAAAGCTGACTTGCCAGGATACTATACATACAAATATAGCCAAATTTTACCATATTTTTTTGGTATGAAAATATAGGTTCTTCTTTACCAGTCGTCATAAACTCTAACCATAGAATGGTAATATAATCTTCTAATAGCCTGTAAATTCTCATGTCGTTTTGTCCCATGGAACCAAAGATATGAGCATTTCAATATTCAATTTGGCTACCAGTATATATATATATATATATATATATATATGTGTGTGTGTGTGTGTGTGTGTGTGTGTGTGTGTGTGTGTAAATTGTTGTGAGAAAACGTTAATAAACTTTATTTTAAACGTTAATAAACTTTATTTTCGTGTCCCCGTATTTCTGGCACATTCAATAGTTCCCCATCAGAACTCTTTACTTTCGACATAGTATTATTATTTTACGCTATCGATTTTCTCCTGATGAGATGATAGCTGAAAGAGCTCTCGAGAGACTTCCGCCCATTATATTTAAAACAATATATATATATATATATATATATATATATATATATATATATATATATATATATATATATATATATATATATATATACGATTTGTTTATAGGATTGCACGTGCCGGAAGCTGTTTAGCAATGTCTTAATTTATTCCTGAGTTCGTTCTTTTTTTTTTTTTTTTTTTGCGGGGGCGGGATTGAAGAACGGAAAAAACTAAACGTAAATAAATCTTCGGCGCAATTGAGGATGTGGCTATTCATGTATTCCTGATGTCGTTTATTTTATATTCACGTTTCTTTATGATTTTTTTTTTCAGGTTTATTTTACGTTATTTCCCCCTGGTTTGCATGGAGACGCGCTGAGTGATGTGCGTTTTAAAAATAAAGCATTTAGAGAACTGCATGAACACGCGTTACTTTGCATTTTTTTTTCATGATATAGATTCAAGCAAATCTATTTTTATTCAGTGTGATTGATAACAGTACGAGTCACTCTACTAGCACGGGAATATTGCTGAAGATTGTCGAGGCTTTCTACATATATTCTAGATGTTCAGGATGATCTATCTCCCTTCGGCAAGATGCACATCTCCTTGACGTACACACTAGTTTTTTGACGATGGAGAAAATCAGAACTTATTGGTGTTCGTAATCGATATCGAAAACATTGTGTCTGTTTGTTTTCTTTTTTCTTTTTTCTTTTTTGGGTTTTTTTTTGTTTGTTTGTTTTTTCAAACCTAATTTTCGATTTCTGCTATTAATGTTAAAATAAAAATATTTATTGATTTTAAACTACCACGTTTAAGGTCATATCCAGGACCCGTAAACAAGTACTTCATCTAGTAATCACTTGTTTTAATCTTCGTTTTTATATTCGTATATGTGAGCATATTGTGACGTCATGTCGCCACTTAAACTGGTTTTTGTACTTAAGGACTGTCTAATTGAGTAACACTTTTATCTTCTTTCGTTCATTCAATTATGACTTGACTTTAATTTCATGGTTTCTTTGAGTAAAAGCCGGCACGGACGGAATATACAATTGGCAGACTTATTTATTTTCGACAGTTAACGATTGGTGTGATGATATAATATCTATGCTAGACCACCCACCACGTCTGGTTGCAAATATAAAGGCGCGGGTGTATGTACCGACTGTAAATTCGTTCGTTTCCTAGGAGCAAAATCGATGGATAATCAAAAATTAAAAAATAAATAAAATCCTTGTAGAAATATATCAAATTATTGAAATCAGTCGTGCAAAAATACAATAGCAATATGCTTGATCGTTTTCATAAAACATCTTAGAAACTTATTTATTTTAGCGTAAAACGTTTTAAAATGTGTTAAAACAGAAATAAATTTATTCGGATATGTTAATGTCTAAGTTATCCTGCCTTTGGTAACATTTATTTCATGCATCTTTTGTATTGCGTTAACTACAGTTAAGGATACCCATATTATTTTTTATTATGAAGATCCTTTGTAAATTTCAGCTAAAAGTAGTAAAAAAGAGATATGCCACGCTATAATAATTTACTTATTACGTCGTCCGATTTCTAAATGACATTATCTTACTGGTGATGTGTATATGAAATAGTTTTTGAAGTCTTCAAATTGCTTTACCTTTAATCTAGCTCCCTCATTAAGACGGGTCATTAGTGTTTAACAAGCCTCATGGGACCATAAGCTAATTCCTGAAGCTTCTGAAATTGAAGAAGCTTTATCAGATCCGTTGCACAAATGAAATGGTGAGATTTTTCTACTCAACCAGGAGTCAAATAGGCCTTTTTCCGGAAAGTGCATGTTCATTGACTGCTAGGAAGGGCGCGGTGGATACTAAATAGGTGATTGGCTAACTAAAATCTTAACAGAAGGTGCGTATATAAAAACGAAAGACAACCACAAAATTCGCGCATAAGCCTGAAGAGTCCTACAGTGGATGAAACGTTGAATATTCAGTATAGCTTAATCGCCATATATATTTTATAACTTACTAACTAACTTACTAACTAGCTCTACCTGCGTATTGAGCACTTTTAAAGTAAATACTTAAAGTTTACGCATAAATTTATACTTTCGTGTATTAATTTTTTGTGAGTAAATGAAGTAGTTATATATATATATATATATATATATATATATATATATATATATATATATATATATATATATATATAAGCATACGTATGTATTTAGAACATATGTTGCACCATGGGTTCTTTTTTCTTCTTTAAAAGATATTTTTGTAAAATTCAGTCGAATTACTTACGTTCTTCTTTGATAATTACATTAATTGTATACATATACCGACTATTATACTATATAAAAAAAAAACAAGTGTTATCATGACAAACACTTTTCTTTTTTAAATCATCGGACTTTATAAATATCCGATGATGCGGTGTTTAATTGATTTGATTTCATCACGCGAAGGTAACGTAGCGGACGGACCCATCGCCACGGAAACAAATGGATAGATGTAGCGTGTATATTTTCTGTGACGTCTGAAATTTTTAAAGTCATTCTTTCGTAGAATAAATACACGCAAACTCATTTAGTTTTAATATTATTACGTTTTGTTACACGGTTTTTATATTACACACTACTAATAAATTATATTAGCCTTCCTCCCATGTCATCCCATGTTCGTGAGAAGAAAAGAGTCCCCCGCAGTTAGGTCTGTATCATTACATGAAGAAAAGTTAAAGAACATTTATTATTCATCTGTTTTTGCAAAGTAATTGCTATCTTTTGCTCTTTATGTTTGATTTCACTCTTTCTATTTCTCTCTCTCTCTCTCTCTCTCTCTCTCTCTCATATATATATATATATATATATATATATATATATATATATATATATATATATATATATAGTTTTGAAAATTTCCTTAAAACCTTTAAAACTAAAAAAAAACAATGTAAAAATATCATTCGTTTGAACATTTTTGTAAGTAAGTCAATTAATCTCCCTTATTGCTGAATAGTTTTACATGAACAAACAATTGTACCAATGTTCTTAAAGGAATCATCAGTTCTTTGCTATAAAACACTGTTTTGGAGACTTAAAACAAATAGTATATTAAATCATGGCTCCCAGCAGAGTTGATCAAGCACCACCTTAAAACCCACAGATATATATGCATACACGCACACACACAAACACACACACACACACACACACATATATATATATATATATATATATATTCTTTAAACATTTGCGGCGACATGGATATAAGGATGTTTCGGTTTGTAGTTATAAAAATCTGAAATCTTCCCAGGTGAAATGTTTGTTCTTGTTTCTTGGACGTTATATTTAAAAAAAAAGGATTTTTTTTAAATAAACATCTAAAATAAAGGATAAAGTTTACTTCTTTATAACTGCATAGGGGCACATGTTAGTGTCGCGTGGTTGTACATGCCAGTATAAATAGAAAATACATGAATATAAACATCTTTTATTACATTGGAACATTATTTAAATTGAGCACTATTATATAAATCCGGTAGGAGTTCTCTGAGTTTTTATATTGCGAATACCTACTTAACTTGGATTACCATACATAATTATATGGTGACTTCCTTCAGTTTTGACAGATTATAGATACTCACTGTAAGGGGAAATGCGCGTATAATTTTTGGGACAGGAGCTGCGCAATCTCCAACCACACCTAAGTCGGCATTGTTAAATACTAGTGACAAGTAGAGGTTCAGGACAACTGAAAACAAGGTAGAGGGTGAATAGAATTTTTAAATACTCCCTCTGGTATTAGCCACGCTCAACGTTGTTTAACTTCAATGATCTGACGAGAACTGGTGTGTCAACGTGATTATATACCGTATATACATATATACACATACATACACTCATATATATATATGCATATATATATATATATATATATATATATATATATATATATATATATATATATATGTGTGTGTGCACGTATGTGTGTGCTTATATATGTGTCCGGTAATGTATGCGAATAATAAACAATTAAAAAGCAGGTATTAACACATGTATTTGAAGGAATGTGGCTTCTAACGCTACCGGAGTTTAAATGTCCCTAACAACAGCTGTTACCAAGGTTAACATTATATATATATATATATATATATATATATATATATATATTTATATATATATATATATATGTGTGTGTGTGTGTGTGTGTGTGTGTGTGTGTGTGTGTGTGTGTGTGTGTGTGTGTATGTATACACTGTGTGCGTTTCTGTGTGTTGTCGGGCGATAAATTATCCGTGGGAAGAAATTTCATAATATCACCCTCACCTCTAAAGGTAATTCGTCCTCGTCGGTCACTGCAGCTTGTTTCATATTTGGCACGCATTCGAGCGAAATGTGTGCTTTTTTTGCGGAGGCGGGAAAGGGGGCTATGTCCACCAACTCTTCTTTAAAGAGAATCGGGGTTTCGGGGACAAAAAAATGTTATGTTTGCATTGTGCGACAATATTTAATAGCTATTTGCAACAAAGTGTATCCATTAGCTACAGTTTTAAGTAAATGGATTATTGGTTATAATTTGATGCTAATTCCACAGATGTATAAACAATCTTCGTTTCTGTCATTCTTAAATCAATACTAATCGATTGTCTAGCAATTACTAGTTGAACTTCGGCGTGACCCGGTCGTACAATACGCTTAAACATGATATTTTAATTTATGCAGATTGCGTGTGTATTAATATAGAATCTATCGTCTAATGATTATTATACATTACGAGGAATCATTTGTCCGGTGGACTAATTCGCAAAATTAAAAAATTAAAAATAATAATAGTAATGTCGTTTATCAAATTCCGCCTGTATTTGTTTACAATATCAGGTAAACTGATATTTGGGCTTGACAATGAATGCCCAGAAAAAGTCACTTCTGGTTAATATTTAGTTTTAAAGTATTCAAACGAATAAATGATTTGCGGCGATTTTTAATCGTACTATTATTTTATTGTGAACTGAACTCATTAATAAGAAAACTTAAAATAAAATGATGAGGTACTCCCGGGCCTGAATAGGGGATCATTTGGTTTGTAGTCGAAGGGTCTACTACTCCAGTCAAAGAAATAATTTGCTGAGATATAACTGTTATTTTTCTTGGCTCGTATAACATAAATTTCCCCCCAGTAAAAAGTTTTCTTTTTTGTCTATAAGAGAAAAAAAAACTATTTTTTAAATCGCATTTTCTCGATTTTTGAAAATGATTTGCTGACATTTTATTTAAGACTTTGACCGGTCTAACGTAAATTATTCTTATCTATAAGAGAGAAAAGACCATTTTTAAGATCAATTTTTTTTTTGTTCTGATTTTCGATACTTATCGTGTAACAAAGTGCATATGAGTGAATGGGAAAAGCAAATGATGGCTGAAGAGTTATTAGCAGCAGTAGCCAAAAAATGCACATATACAAAATGAAAAGTGTGCGCGAGTGTTACATGATAAGGGCTGTCCCCTGTTCATGTAAGTATAAAAATAGAGAGATTAGTTAAAATGAAAATAAGAGAAAGCAGAAATCGAACCCTGGACATAAGTTTTAAAGAACAATAGGTTTAAATGGAATGTCCAGTAAATTGTTAATTCGGATGAAATAAATAATAAATAAACTATTCAATTGTTAAAAGAATGTGGATAATAAAATATGAGTTAAATAAATTAGATATGTAGGTTAAATTCCTTTGTGGAAACAACACAAGAAAAATAGGTTATTGGGAAATCAATGTCGGAAACGTGCAAAGTCGCGCATGTTGAAACACGTGAATTTTGCTCACGTGGCCGGGATGCATGGATTCTCAATATAGGAAGTGGGAGTTAGTTGGTCGTAGAGACAGTCAGAGAGACAGTCAGAGAGACAGTCAGGGGGAGACAGTCAGGGGAGACGGTCAGTGAGAAAACAGGCAGACGTCTGAAGCGAGACGTCACTTCAGAAATTAAAATGTGAAACTTTGAATTCTTGGTGATGGAACGACCGGTCGTGAGGAAATAAATTCAGCATGTGTTTTGTGATAAAGCTCATCTTTGTGTTTGTGATTTCTACAAAAAGGTAAATTGTATTGTTATTATATGTCTGTGTATAAAATGTCATTACAACAACATCTCTCTCTCTCTAAGATACAACATCATATGTAATACGACAAAAACTCTCACTAAGACTCATATCTTTACTAATAAGAACTCACGTAACATACGCGCACAAGTGGTATCGTCTAATACTAATAATAATAATAATAACTATATAACAACTCTCAATTTGGTGTTCGTGAACCTTTTGCATCAGCGATGCAGAAACCGAACCTGGGGTCGATACCACGAAAAAAAAGAAAAAAAGAAACGCAACGTTTTAAATGGTACCAACATAATTTAAAAAAAATTAATAAATAATACCACGGAAAAAGAAAAAAATCACACGATCACAGAATTCGAAAAAGAAAAAGAAACACAACGTTTTAAAAGGGTCCAACATAATTAAAAAAATAAATAAATAAATAATACCACGGAAAAAGAAAAGAAATTACACGATCACAGAAATGCGAAGAAAAAAAATGAAAAAAAAAATTTGAACATACACGCACACAGAGAACAAAAGATACAAGAAATATTAAAAAGAAAAAGAAGAAAAGGCCGATATGCCGTAAAAAGAAATTCGTAGTAATGGAAAAAAATAGTAAACAAGTCACCATGCGTAATTCATTGATAAATGAATTGGTCTGTTAAAAAAAACACACACACACATACACGCGAATGCAGAGATTGTGTAATCCATTATTGTTTTGAAATTTGTAGAAGTGTCATTAGAAAATCTGTGTCAATATGAAATCGTTTGGACGAATTGTTGAATTTAATCTGTCAATCAAAACAGGAATTTTTCAAAGGTCGCATGTACTTTCTTAAACAGCGTTTAAATTGTTTGGAAATGCATTTTGTGTTCACAGGGAACTTTTCGGCTTTTGCGTGTTCATTTATTTTGTTTTTGAAAAAAAAAAGGGACAATTGTTTTGGACAGACTGTTGAATTGTTGTTTGTTACAGATGATTTTTTTTTGTTGTTAAAAAAAAAAGTTATAACTGTTGCAAAATGTTTAAATGTATTAAGGTATTTTTTTTTTAAATGTTTTTATGATGTTGAACAAATATTGTAAATTGTCTTATGTATGTAATGTTATGATTTTCACAGCAAGAATTCAAAGTTATCCGTAAATATACATTAGATTAAAATGATCTAGTAGAAAATAAGTTAAGACGTATGGTTGGCTTACAGATTCAGTTAGAATTTTAGAAGGGGGACAAGAATTAAAATTACGTAAACGGGTATTTGGAGAGTTTTTAGATGTGATAAGCCGTAAGAAAGATGTTTTGTTTTAGCATTTGGTTTTGTTGTTTTTTTTTAGAGATCCTAAAACTTTGTCTCCAAGAAAAGTTACTTGGTAGGGATTGATAAGCACAAGAAGTGCCCCTATACGAAAAATTTGGGAACCTGGTTAATTAAGTGCTTAAAATAAGCTGGTTGCACGTAACGACTCCAAGCAAAGTAGTAAATAAGTCTTGGCTTAGTTAATAAACAGGCGTTGGAAAGAATACGAAAATTCTTAAGGGGACCAGTAAACCGAGGATAGGTAGTCCCGAGGCAATCACATATAGCTTAATGAAGTAAGAGACAAGCAAAAATATGCCGTAGATTATGTAAGAAAGATATAACATTGTATTTTTTTAGAGACGCATGAATGTGGGATATATCTGCTGGATCTTGGAGGCTCTGGTGAGAGGAAAGAAAAATCACAAAAAAAATCGAGCAATTAGATAGAATTTAGGCGCAATTAAGGTGTTGGGTGCGAAAGGTATTAGTTAGTTAGGGGTGATATTTCTAAATCCTCGTCGAAGTTTCAAGAATCCAAGCAAGGAAATCCGAGTGAATCCGCATGAGAGAAAAAAAGGTATATCTTAAACTTCTGAAGCCAACCACAAAGATTTAAGTATATGAGCTTTGGTATGTCCCGTATGAGATAGTTATAGAATAAAAAAACAAAGCCATACTTGATAAGACTAACCATGCGGAAAGAGAGATCAGAACACTTTTGAGACGAAGGAAGTCGTCCATTTCGAGAAAGGTGAAAACCTCTAGTCTGCGGCATATGGGTGGCTGGAAAATAGCTGATGTGTATCATAGGTAAATACCCTACACCCAAAAAGTAAATGCCGCAAAGATCAGAAAGGTTCTGATCTTATAAAAAAATAAATAATTGTGAAGTCGGCCGTGAAGGGCTGACTGAAAGAGATTTTTTTTGTGTGTTTTTTAGCCTGATCTTTCTAGCCGTGTGGTTGTGTAGATGTAAAAATAAAAAAATGTACTAAAGTTAAAAATGCATACATTTTTTTTTGTGAAATATGGAAGGGAGGGATGTTACATGATAAGGGCTGTCCCCTGTTCATGTAAGTATAAAAATAGAGAGATTAGTTAAAATGAAAATAAGAGAAAGCAGAAATCGAACCCTGGACATAAGTTTTAAAGAACAATAGGTTTAAATGGAATGTACAGTAAATTGTTAATTCGGATGAAATAAATAATAAATAAACTATTCAATTGTTAAAAGAATGTGGATAATAAAATATGGGTTAAATAAATTAGATATGTAGGTTAAATTCCTTTGTGGAAACAACACAAGAAAAATAGGTTATTGGGAAATCAATGTCGGAAACGTGCAAAGTCGCGCATGTTGAAACACGTGAATTTTGCTCACGTGGCCGGGATGCATGGATTCTCAATATAGGAAGTGGGAGTTAGTTGGTCGTAGAGACAGTCAGAGAGACAGTCAGAGAGACAGTCAGAGAGACAGTCAGGGGAGACGGTCAGTGAGAAAACTCAGAGACAGGCAGACGTCTGAAGCGAGACGTCACTTCAGAAATTAAAATGTGAAACTTTGAATTCTTGGTGATGGAACGACCGGTCGTGAGGAAATAAATTCAGCATGTGTTTTGTGATAAAGCTCATCTTTGTGTTTGTGATTTCTACAAAAAGGTAAATTGTATTGTAATTATATGTCTGTGTATAAAATGTCATTACAACAACATCTCTCTCTCTCTAAGATACAACATCATATGTAATAAGACAAGAACTCTCACTAAGACTCATATCTTTACTAATAAGAACTCACGTAACATACGCGCACAAGTGGTATCGTCTAATACTAATAATAATAACTATATAACACGAGGAGAAAAAGGTAAAAGGAGAAAAATATGTCACGTGGTCGGAACAAGCAAAGTGCGGGTCGAAGAAAATAGATGTGTAAAATCGAGAACGAGAATGGGACGGCTGGGGCCCGCAAGCGGTCGGAGGAAGGAGAAACATGACCAGGTTAGATGGACATGTTGCAGCGAGAGACATTTTAAGTGGTGCCGAAACGGGGGAGCAACGGTAATAAATGTTTATGTTAAAAATAATGCCGACCCGGATTTTTATTTCTTTCCTTTGTTTTTTTTTAACTGCAACGTAACATATATTAATTTTGCCACCGGTCACGAGGCGTTCTAACAAAAAAGTGTTAGTATGAAGAGAAAAGAAAGAAGAATAAACGTTACCACGGAAAAATGCAATCGGAAATGAGGGCCCCCCAAAAAAAATAAAACACAGTCGCAAATAAGGACTAAAAAACATCACACGGCGGTGAGTGGAAAACTTTAAAAAAGTATAGGATATTACACTAGTCGCTTTTTTTTCTTCTTCTTGTCTGCTCACATTCCAATTTTCTTCTATCCTGTCAGTCATATTTTCTTGCTTTGTAGGGACTGTGTTTATTAATAATGTTTTGTATTTAAAACGAATGTTCCAGTCTTACCGGTCGGTTATACATTATTATAAGTGATATTGTTTCGTACTCGTTTTAACGTAGAAAATGGCTTCTTTTATTTTAGAAAGAAATTTGGAATAAACCATTTGGACTTAAATATATATTTAATGAATTTGTGTTTGGAGTGTTTAACTGTTATGGCCATTTTATTGTTATGGATTAGTCAAATTTAAAAATTTTCAAAAATTTGGCTGGATGTTTTGCAAGACAAGACTTAATCTTTAAACAATTATAACGCGTGAAAAAAGTAAATATAAGGACTAATGTAAGTACAAAAATAAATCTGACTTTATTTCTATAAAAAGTAGTAATTGTGTTCTAAGCTTTTGGGTTGTTTATAATTGACTATTAATCCTGATTACTAGAAATAAAGATATTATATTTTTTTAAATATTTTTTTTAAATAAGAAACTCAAAAAGCACAGACACGGTCATTTTTGGCACAGGCAGTGCTGAGCAACGTATACATAATGATGTTTAATGTGCGAGTTTTTTCACCGTGTATAGTGCTTTAATATTTTGGTATTTTTCTACGTGAATACAGATAAATACAGAACACTGAAATATTCCAATTTTAAGTCGTTTTAGTTTTGAAATAAATGGCAAGCAACACTGCATGGCGGTCAGGTAAAACACTTGATATGAAGGAAATTATTCTTTAAAACTGGAACTCATTATGATGATGAGGCTTAGTAGCTTTCGACGCCACGGTGTTAGGAAGATAAGTGCCCACTTGTAATTTGAAGGGCTCGCAGTCCTCGGTTATAGAGATGAAAAATGTGAATAGCACCGAGTTTCTTTTCTGCAGACAGTCTGAATGTGTCAATAATACTCGTACAATGAATACTATTTTCCTATTATGCACGTAACCTAGCCATCGAAAGTTAGTGACTAGACATTGGCGGGTCTGTTACGAACAAGGAAGCTTAGGGTATAGCGGAAATAAGAGCGTAGTGAGTGAATAAACAGTATTCTTATTAGATAGCAATCTGGAAATGTTTAATGATAAGATAAAACTGTATTGTGACACAAAAAGGGGAAAATGTAATAATTGTAGTATTATGTGTATATTCGAGTATGTCTGAGGCACCGATAATGCCCCCAGCCCGTTGGATCAGGTGTTAAGCGTAATTGTCTTTAATAATCTCGGCAAATATGGGCTGAGCCGTAAAGAGACAAAATGTTTCCAGTGACTAAAAAGGGTTAGCTTAATTTGTGTTCTCTCAAATGATCTCGTTGAACGTAACTGTGCAATAAAGAGGTAAATGAGTTATGGGACTCGGAACATTGTTATGTTAACTAGTTTAGTCAAGGGTCTCAAAGAAGAAATTTTAACCAAAAGAAATCTATTTGTGCTGTTGGCGTAAAACTCTATTAAACGAGCAAGGGGAGATAATGACTGATATCATATTGAGTTAGAATCGAGGGTTATTGTATGAGAATAAGAAAAAACTCTGCGAAAAAGACTCACACAAATATATATATATATATATATATATATATATATATATATATATATATATATATATATATATGCATGTATAAATGTGTGTTGGAACACGACATTATAACATATGAATTATGAAGACAGTCAAGAAGAAAAAAAACTGATGTTATTACTAAAATAAAAATATTTTGTTTCAGTTTGGTAAATTTTAGACTCAAACATCAAAGACTTTGCACACTCTAATTTGGTCTTGCAATAATGTGACTGGCTTCGTAAAATGTTTTTTAATATTTGAAACTCTATTCTTGCACAATCAATCTGAAACACTTCAACAGTGCTTTAGTGAAATTTATTACCCCCAGTCCTCGCTATTAAACCAGTTCACTAAGTTTTGTCTTTCAATGTATTAAAGCGTTGCCTTTACATATTTGGAATACTACTTTAAAATTCCTTACTTTTTACAAATGAAAAAGAATGAATAAATAGAAAAATGAATTTCTGACGAAAAAAAGTGTAAAATAGAAATACCTAATAGACTTTATACTAAAACAATTTTATTTGGATTTAATTACCCATGTTTTATTGTGTGAACTTTTGAGTTTTCTTTTCTTGCGTTATTTTATTACCTCAGGCATGTTTAATAAAATTTTTGTAATTTTGGGGGAACAGTAGGTATTTACCGGAGTGCATGTGAGTGTGTGGAAAAATATCAGTAGTAGCGAAAGATGGCTGGCTTGCAAAGAGATTATTAACAGCTGTGGCGGAAAAAACGTGCATATGCAAATTAGATTATTAACAGATGTGGCCGAAAAACGTGCATATGCTAATTAGATTATTAACAGATGTGGCCGAAAAACGTGCATATGCTAATTAGATTATTAACAGATGTGGCCGAAAAACGTGCATATGCAAATTAGATTATTAACAGATGTGGCCGAAAAACGTGCATATGCTAATTAGAAAGTATGCACAAGAAGAAAAAGGAAAAAAGAGAAAAATGCAACACGTCGTCGACAGAAGCAAAGGGCAGGTTGAAGAAAATGGACGTGTATAGTCGATGATGAGAATGGGCCGACTGTTGCCGATCCGCTGTCGAAGGAAGGAGAAGCGAACCAGGCAAGATGGACATTTGTCAAAACGGGAGGTAACGGTAATAAAGGCTTTTGTTAAAGAAGAAAAAATGCCAATCCAGATTTTTATTTATTTTCTTTGTTTGTAACTGCAACCTTATAATCTAATTTATTTCTGTATAAAACATATCTAAGAACACTGCCAGACATATAAGTTATCCTTGTGTGATATTGAAAGGGAGATGTCGTAGAATAGACCGACAAATGAACATACTAGTTAACATTGAAATGTTGAAGGTGAACGTTAAAAAGGGTTCAAATTAGGAAGCGTCTGAACTTAAAATGAGTTTAGAGATACTGGTTTAAAAACCTTTCAGCTTTCACCCACTTCTTGCAACAATATAAAATGGCTTTATGACGACAGCTAGCTCCCATGTGTGGCTGACTAATGGCACTACACTATCAGTACTAGTAGTAGTAGTAGTAGTAGTAGTAGTAGTAGTAGTAGTAGTAGTAGTTCTCACACAGAACATCATTAATCACTGATAATAACTGAAGTCTGGAAGTCTCGGTCAAAACAAGTCACTCTATATTTCACGTGTTTGCATTATCGCAATAGCCGCTTATCATCGAGTTCCAGTTGGCAGGGATAATTGGTCTTCACTGGATGACAACAAGTCATTATAACATTCCAGTACTCTTCGTACTTATCACTTTGAGGTCAGGTTTGTGCTTTATTATTATTATTATTATTATTATTATTATTATTATTATTATTATTATTATTAACTCACCAAATGCTTTCACACAAACCATGATGGTATTTATAGAATGTATTATTCAAAATAATGAAAAACAAAAAACAAAACGATAGTCTTTTATATGTTCATTCCTCTTCATAGTTCAACGTATTTTTTTCTTCATAACGGTTTCCTTAATAAAGTCTTTAAATAATAAAGACGAAATGTCGATGAATATATAAACCATTTTCAGTTTTCTCGTGCGATTTTTGGTTAGTATCAAATTGAATTATTATTTCTTATACTATTTTTTATACCTTATCTAATCTGTTTTCGTCAAATAACAGATTCTTCCAGATTAAAACTTGTTTATTATTATTATTATTATTATTATTATTATTATTATTATTATTAATATTTTGGTCCTAACCCAGAGACTCTCTTTAGAAGAGTTGGATCTTATTCACAACATTTAAACCAGAAGCTAATCAACTCCCCGTATTTCCTCCTATAACAGACAACACGCTATGCAACATACAAATGTCGTTGCGTGAGGTTGCCAAGCTAATCAAGAACCTTGATTCCAGTAAAGCAACTCGCCCTGACGGCATTCCATTTATAGTGCTGAAAAAGCTTCAACCAGAACTTGGCCCCATACTTACAAAACTGTTTAAGCGGTGCCTTAAGGAGAAGTGCTTTCCAATACCCTGGAAAACCTCATTAGTATACCCTGTATTTAAGAATTCAGGCGAAAAGTCATCTCCCTCTCATTACAAACCAATAAGTCTCTTGTGTATCATGAGTAATTTGTTGGAATCCATATTAAATAAAGAAGTAGTCAACCACCTCAACAGAAACAACCTTCTTAGTGACATGCAATATGGTTTCATCTTCGCAAGATCTACCGCAGATGTGCTAACGGTTATATCTCATAGGATTAGTGAATCTCTTGACAAAGGCTTCCTTTCCAGGGCAATTGCTCTTGACATATCTAAGGCCTTCGATAAGGTATGGCATAAGAGCCTACTTAACAAGATTTCTAGCTACAGTATCACTGGCAATGTTTTCTCAATTATTAAATCATTTCTTTTCGATAGGTTCATAAGAGTAGTAGTTGATGGGCAGAAATCAGAGGCCCACAGTATTAATGCTGGAGTCCCTCAGGGGTCCATCCTGGGCCCAACTCTCTTCCTGATCTACATCAATGATCTCCCTAAACACATACTTAAATCACTCATTGACATCTATGCTGATGACACGACCATCTATAACAACACATCAAAGGCTGTAAATGACAAGGTTCTCTCTGACTCTCTCTCCTCTGATCTTGATCGCGTGATACAGTGACGGAAGAGGTGGATGGTTACTTTTTATGCATTTAAAACCAAGCTTCTATCTTTATATCATCAACGCTCTGATCCCTATCTGGCATCAATTGAAATGGATGGCTATCGTCTTGGGGAGGCTCCATGTTTTGACAAGCTTCTGGGTTTGACCTTTACTCCTGATCTGAAATGGAACACGTACATCAGGTCTGTTGCCAAGGACGCTGGGAAAATGGTGGGATCCTTCTACCGCTCCAGTAGATATATCACTACTGATGCAAGTCTTTATCTGTATAAAAGCCAAGTACATCCAAGGATGGAGTACTACTGCCATATCTGGGCAGGAGCTGCTAAAAGCAGCCTATCCTGCCTTGACAGAGTACAAAATAGACTTCGTGGCTTAGTGGAGGATGCTATTTTCTCTTCCCTGCAGCCTCTCTCTCACAGAAGAGACGTTGCGAGCCTGTCTTTGTTTTATCGTTATTTCCATGACAAGTGCTCGTCTGAGCTCCAATCTCTGGTCCCCCTCGCCAATCTACCACGAAAAACACCCGTCTAGCATACACTACTGTCATTAATTTTCCCCACTCTTTATCTGTGCCTAAATCCAAACGTAGATTCCATGAGCAGAGCTTCTTTCTCCGAAGTGCACGACTGTGGAACTCTCTTCCGTTTGCCTGTTTCCCACCTAACTACAACTTGGATGTCTTCAAGTCCAACACAAACAAATTTCTGACAAACCGCTCTCTTAAGTAAGACACGCTATCAAATATCCAGTACTAATATCGCTTTGATTACTGTACATGCAATAACCTTTATCCCCGAGTGGCTTCCGGGCCTTGATAAGTTGTGACCTCCAAGTAAAAAAAAGTGTTCGACTGATGATCAATTTATAAAACAGTCACAAAAACTTGTTCAGCTAAAACTAATGTTAATATTTTCCCTTTAACTTTCTATCCACAGTAAATGGAACTTTCATGCGCAAAGTTCACCTTCTAGAAGTACGAGCCATGGAACACAATACGTAAGGTTTCTTCCCAACTAACATGGCGTTTTGAAGTCCAATAAAAATTCTTGACGAGTCGACCTCTTAAATAATCAAGTTCAGCCCAGACATAATCATAATTACCAATCATGTCTGTGATGCTTAAGGTTTAAACAGAAATGGGTGTGTCTGTTCGCCTTAGGCTTATAATAACATTTCTTTAGTCCGTTATGTTTAAGTTATATACAAAGTTAGTTCAGTCTGTATTAGCCATAAACATTGTGGTGGTTTTTCACTCTTAATTTTATTTTTAAAAAATGTGATACAGAAAATAGCTCA
Source organism: Euprymna scolopes (assembly GCF_053919585.1). Taxonomy (NCBI): domain Eukaryota; kingdom Metazoa; phylum Mollusca; class Cephalopoda; order Sepiida; family Sepiolidae; genus Euprymna; species Euprymna scolopes. The sequence continues at coordinate 1,574,099 of NC_136506.1, forward strand.
ATTTTCTTAATGATGACACCTTTACGAAAATTCTAATTTAATTTCTGTAGGAAAAATTGCGGAAACCAAGAAAATGACTTACCGTTAAAGCGTCCGAGTCTGTGTGCATCATGTGGAATCAAGCCGCCGGGCGCGGAAACGAAGAATCAAAATGGCGGCGCCCACAAATTTATGACTAGTGATTTCAAAAAGTGACCCAAAATCTCGCTGCTTATGTGCAAATTATGTAGGTCTCGACCGTATAAAAGTAAACCGCGTGGAGAACGTAAACAGACTGTTGTAGGAGAATATTTTGGGACTGTTGTTGCATGCGACTGAGTGATTTTGCTTTTTTTTAATTTACCCCTTCTTTTTTTTACTATGATTGCAATAAATAAATATATTTATTTAAAAATATATTGCATTTTTTTTCGGTTCTTAAACCGTTAAATTTTTAATTTTGAAAGTAATAATAATACCTTACGATTAGGTATAAAATAGAATTGTGTGTGATGCCTCAATTTTTAGTATAGTTTTGCTGGTCTGTCACAATGATATTTAAAAAAGAATGTGTAGTCTGTCACGCTTAAAGTTTAAATAGTGCTAATGTTAATCTGCTACAATTAAGTTTAAAATAGAATTGTGTTTGTTATGTCATGTGCAAGTTTTAAATGTTTCATTGGTCTGTCACGCTTATATTTCAAAAAACATGCTCGTTGGTCTGTTATGCTTAAATTATATGTTGATATTTCACGCTAAAGTTTTATAGCTTGTCCACAACCCCTCCCCCATGAAAGAACAGAAATAAATAAAAATATTTACGATGTTTGTACTAAGAGAAACAAAATAACGTACATAAAAACTCAGGCAAATTGATCACGTACCTTGTTTGTTTTTGTTTTTTTTTTGTTTCTTTTTAAAACTAAAATGTTTTGGCTAAATGACGATCGATGATCTAGCGATACTATTTTGAAATTCATTACCTGTTTACTTTCCTATAAAATAGCTCTTCAGAAATAAAGTTTAGGGTTAGCGTTGTACATCATAATAATGCCTAAAAAATCCCATTAATCGTTTAAAATATAGTGATTTATATGAATAAAAATACTTGATTAATATACATGATTTTTGGTGTATAATATTTTCTTTTCGTTGCGAAAAGAAGAAATATAAAGAACGTAGTGTGTGAGATGAACAACTTTTTTAAACAAATGTAGTTCAGACTAATCAATTAAATATATCAGAATTAAGTATAACGGATAAGTTTTTAATGATTTTTATATTAGTCTGTTAGGTTTAATTGAGAAATAGTTTTATTTGTTAAAATTCAGTTGTAAATGACTTTTTGTTGATCTGCCATCTTTTTGGTCGAAAATAACATTTTGTTTGTTATGCTTTTGTATTCAATAGCATTTTTGGTCTTTCATGCTCACGTTTGAAATAACATTTTGTTTGGTCTTTTATTTTTAAGTTTTAAAAAGTAATTTCGGTGGTTTGTCATGCTTAAATTTCCAAGTATATGTTGTTGGTTTGTCACGGTAAGGTTTGAAATACTATTTTTCTAAACAGGTTATGCTAGAATTTTGAATTTTGTTTTGTTGGTTTGTTAAGTTTACGTTTGAATGGTATTTTATTTCGTCGGTCAGACATAAAATCAGAATGACATTTCTTTGATCTGATATGCTGAAGTTTTAAATAGCGTTTGGTTGTTCTGCTACGATTATGTCTGAAACAACATGTGGTACTTATGCAGTTTATGGACCGTTATTTTAAGAATTCCGTAGTATGGGGATTGGGTCTTTTAAATATTTGGTACTTTCAGCTAATAAATTGATAAACAAAAGATACGAGGTGCCTTCAATAAGTTTCAAGACTTTTCTTGTATAAGAATTTAAAATTGCTGTGGACGATTGAAAATTTAGTATGTTATTACTACACATCTTATGAGATGACTGACCAATTTTTATGATTTCAAGTTCAAATGAAAAGCCAGAGCAATAATTGGAATTCACGTTACTAAAGCGTGATTGTCACAGTTGGTGGATTTCAAAAGTTGAATCTGGACGAGAGGATACTACGAGAAGTATATGCAATATAACTGCGTTTTAAACTTAGAAAAATGCTATAGAAACGCATGAAATGCTTCAGACGACTTTTGGACTATCTTACATGAATCGGGCATCAATGTTTGTGAGGCATAAAAGATTAAAGAAAAGAAGAGCGTCTGTGAGGGATGATGAGAGGTTTAGAGAGAGTAAAGAAGTCGGAGTTGATTGGCCAAATAAAGAATTTCATGGATAAGGACCGTCGTGTGTTTATAGACCCGAGAGGTGCACAGTTTGGTGTCAGTGGGGGAATTGTACACATAATTATTTGCGAGGAACTAAAGATGACGATTTGCGAAAAGTTTGTCCCAAGGATGCTCAGAGAAGATACGAAAAAAGACGTTGCTATAACAGTATGGAGATAGTCGAGGTGATGAATTCAGATCCCGCAGTTCTTGATGTTCTCGAGACCCGCGATGAAAGCTGGATCTACTGCTATAACTTAGAGAACAAGAGACAGAGTTTCTAGTGGAAGTCTGCTAGCTCTCCGAAATCCAAGAAAGCCAGACAGAACAAATCCACCCAGAAACTTATGATTATCTCTTTTTTTTGACAGAACGAGCATTATATACATGTATTGGATTCCCACTGGACAGACAGTCAACAAGTAATACTATGTTGAGGTTTTAACTGAGCTCAGAAAGAGATTCCGTCGGAAGAGACCAGCATTCTTCAAATCTAGTCAATGGCATTTTTTCCACCAGGTCTATGCACCAGTCCACACCACCATCGTTGTCACACTCTATTTGACCAAGATAGACATCAATACAGTTCCTCACCCTCCCTATTGTCCAGACCTTACTCTTAGTGACTTTTGGTTAATCCCTAAGTTCAAGAAAAACATTGGAGACCATCGTTATGAGACAATTAAGGATAAGAAAGAGGCTGTAACTTCCAGTGGGCCTCCCAGAAGTTGTTAGAACGGTACAAGTGCATTGCAGCCGGAGAAGATTATTTTGAAGAGGACTAGAGTTTTATGTGTATACTATCAATAAAAGTGCCCATACGAAAAAAGTCTGGGAACTTATTGCAGGCACCTCGTATTATTAAAATTGTGTAACTTTACACACGTGTTAAACTGTAGGCATCGTCGCAAGGACACGAATAAAAGGAAAGAATTCGACTCACACTTTCTGTTCAATGAACCAACATACATTTGTTTACAGGTACTTCCCAGAATAACGCCTTGTATCTTGTTCAAAAAGTACTCTAGTATGCTCAGCACGACGCTGCCGTATCAAACACGTGTTATACTGTCTTTGTTCTACTATGTTTGGGATTCGTCTTTTCCTGTCGCTCTCGGTCCACCTGTGCAATATGTCTCTCTTTTTTATAATCTTTTTCTTTCTTCCTCCTTGTTGTGACGTCATCTCGCACACGGCTCGGTCGTAGCTGTTGCTATACGTGCGGCCACACACTTACAACTGAATTTAACTTGAAAATGTTATCTAAAATTAACACGGTCTTTAAACTGCACAAGTACCGGGCATATTCTATTGCATGTCATTCTTAATTTCAAACAGCATTTTATCGGTCTGTCATGCTTATATTCGAAAAAAATATTCTTTTGTCTGATATGTTTAAGTTTTAAATAGCATTTTCTTGGTTTGCCACGCTTTTTTAGAAGTGGAATTTCTAAGTTTGACATAGCATTATATTTGTATGCAATGTTTTTTTTTGTGTTTTTGTTTTTGTTGGTTTTTTTATCGAAAATTTTTTTTGTTTTCTACGCTTAAGTTTTAAATCGGATTTTTTTTTTTTTTTTTTTTTTTGTCTACCGAGCTTTCTTTGGTCTGTCATGCTTCAGTTTCAATGTTTCCTCGCTGAGTGCATCTATTATTGTATAGGTACACCATAAGAATATGTACTCTATTTTCTTTGTTTTCTTAGGAGACGTTGCGTGTTTGCGTCGCGAAATAGAGGTGGGAGTAAATTTTCTTTGATGTTCGTTAATCGTACCGACGCTTCCTCATCGCTTTCGCAAGAGGGAGGAGAAAGAAGAGGGCATCGCAGCAGGGGGGGGCATTATTTTATTTCATTCTAAACACGACAGTCTAACAATGGAAGTTCTTTCGGACGGTTCGAGGACCGCTCATTAAATTTTAATTAAACATTAGACATTTCATTTGATTTAGACTTATTTTTCGTAACGAACGAAAAACCTAAGTGAAAACCTCATGCAATTATTATACGTTTTCGATGCATCGATGCAAACGTTATTCCATTTAAGTTTCGCTTTGAAACAGCGTACACACTTTGCATTCGAGGTATAACTTGCATTCTCACGCCGGTGTGCACATGTATAGACAAAAGAATTGGATACGATTAATATGCGCCTATTTAATCTACGCGATTAGCGTTGAATATGCTATTCTAAATTGAACACATGACGCATGTACTAGTCTTATCGAGAAGCGTCTGATTATTTGTGTCCAAGTTTAACGATTATTAGTTTTATCTATATAATATTCTGCCGGTTCTTTCCTTAGTCCGTATATTAAGCTTTGAAAAAGGCCAGATACAATTTTGAAAGCCGATCTGCTTCAAAATTTAGCCACATTCGAATATTTGACTTTTAAAAGCCAATCGAGCCATTCTAGACAAGAATGTAAGGGTTATCACCCTTGATGTAGCCTCAATATCATTATCTCTATTTCTACAATTATAGCAATGCAAATTTGCCTGAATATGTGTGAGTTCGTTCTTTATAGACTCCGAAACGGCTGAAAAGATTTTCTTTAAAGTTTACAGAGCTTTGGTATATATGTCTGGGAGTGATCTTAGTTAATGTTTTGCCTCAAAATATCTCAGATAATTACCAGTAATCGATGATCGAATCATTATTTTAATCCAGTTATCATCGTTAAAGCCATTTTTCCATTTCGTAGCTTAGCAATAATGATAGAAAAATTCTACTGTAGGTAAGTTGATAGCGTGTTTGGGTTTTTTTTGGGGGGGTTGTCTTTTTGGGTTTTTTTTTTGTTTTGTTCTGTGGGGTTTTTTTTTAGTTTTTTTTTTTTGTTGATTTTTTTTTTTTTTTTTTTTTTGCATAACGTAGTCTGTAGGTTCGAACTCCGCACATAAATGTTTTTTTTTCGTTAACTGGAAAGAAGTTCATATAAAATAATTTTATAAAAGAAACGGTAGTTTATCTAGAGTGCAATGCAGAATAACATATTTTTCGGACTAAGTTAATGCATGTGAAGCTTCCTCCCGGGCGCTTTCACGGTTTCTGAGACAATAAAAACATAGGAGTGTGAAATATTCGTTAATCATCATTCAATCCCGGGCAACGTCGGGTCTCTCTTCTAGTAATGATATATAACCATCATTGTATTAGGGTGAGAAAGGAACTAGTAGTAATTTCGACGTGCAGTGATTCTTCACCGAAGAAAGATGTAACAAAACCTTGTGTAAAAAGAGAAAATCCCAAAGAAACAGGGCGAAAAACGAAGAACATTGTCTGCCAATAAATTCCGGACTGAAAGAGTAAATTAAAGAATGTATTTTACAATGTGATTTCATTATTTATATTCAACGATGTAGCACATTATTATTTTCTGATTATTTATTGGTACTTATAATTTTATCTCATTTGGATCAGTTCTATATTTAATAACACTGGATACTATGTTCATAAATGTTAATAAAATCATATTAGATGCGTTGTATCGGTTTTCTGTTCAAATAACAACATTTTTGCGATATTCATGAAAATATCAGATTTATGTAAATGTATCTGTTGATTAATATATTTTTAATTTCGCGAAATTTCCACAGTTCCAACCAAGTTTTTTTTTTTTCTATTTTTTATTTTTTTTATTTTTTACATTTATCTTACCAGCGTCGGATTAAAATATTAGATTAGATTATTCTTTTCTCACTTGAGTGTGATTTTTGCAACGTTTCGGACGATATAAACTATATCCTTCTTTCGGTGTGTTTTGTTGAACATAGGAATCTTTGTGTCGAACTCCGAAATGTGCATGATGTAACGACTAAAATACTTGCTAAAATTCACTTGAAATTTGCAATCATCTAATAGGTGAAGGGCCAATCGTCAGTGTGGACGATAATAAGAATAAGAATACTCCTGTCAATTACATAGAAATTCTACCCGGTCATGGCTGCCGGAATGAAAGCATCTTATCATCGTGGATATAATAGGAAGCTCTGTTCGAAATTCCAAGCAGAATTCAACTTTTAACAACGTGCCAGGGAATAGATGTACTGAACCAATGACAATCTTTAAAGGTGGGAGGAGAAAGGAATGTCTGCCTTACTATAATAAATGCTAGTTTTCGTTTTGGTTGTGACATCACAGAAGATCAATGAAATTCTGTATCTTAAAGATATCACTGTGGATTACATCGGATAACAATCGGATTCTAATCTACAAGTTATCCAGTCTCTGAATCAAATGGAATGTGGTAATTGGATTAGTTCAGGATCGATCCAGAATTATAATCTCATCCGAAGATACCGGGCCGAAACATATTTGTGCTGCCACCATGTGACGGCATTTTGTACGATTAACTAATCTAAACAAAAACCAGCTGATTCTGACTGAAGCAGTGTCTTCCAGTGATTTTTCTTTTCCTTCATTTTGGGTAGTTTAACACATTTTTCTTTAATAGAAATATGCTAGAATGTGATAAAACTACTTCAAAATAAAAAAGCATACATTTATCAAAGAAATTTAGTGGCTCAACATATACGAAATAGAAAACGGGAGTTAGTAGTGGATATGATAGGCCTACAAGTGAAGCAATGATAATTAGGAATCAGAGTAAAGAAATTCACGAAGCATCTTAATCTAATTAAAAACTGATTTTGTTAAAAAGATAATTGCAGACGTGGTGGTTTGCCTCCATGAACAATGTGAGAGTCAACGCGTCAAAGCTTCATAATAAAATTCTACAGGCTGGAGTATATGCACACCCAATGAATAAATTGTGGTTATCTGTAAATCAGAAAGATTACGCAAAATCGGCACGTTGTGACCTTGCAGTGAGGGTTTTGGGCTCAAATCCAAATCTGAAGATTCAGGTACTATTTTAACCACAGACCCAGAGAAAACCTGCGATAAAGAGGATTTTTAAAGGTTTTTGGATCAAGAAGATCATAAAGCAAGGTCAAAGTGGCGTAAGCTACAGGAAACAGCTAACCGTCTTTGGTGAATAAAGCCTTAGCAACTTTGAAGCTAGACTTCCATGCTGCATTATAGCAAGTAGAACAAATAAAAAGAAATCCAAAGTAAAATGTTTATGAAGCTACAAAGCAATACCATGATATAGTGAAAGAGTTTGCAATGTTGGCAACAGCACTTCCTCCAACACAAGTGAGCGTTGAAAGTCTGTTTTCAGCGCTAAGGCTAATCAGTACAGACCAAAGAGTTGCAATGAAAGAGAAACTCACTAAAGCTGTCTTGTTTTCGAGATCAAATATTAAATTTTCATTTGCAACTTTCCAATTGTTCTATAATCATGTTTACAAATATTTTTTTTTCTATATGTTTGTTTTTTTACCTAATATTTTCATAGAAAGTTTATGAGAATGAACAAATTAAATAACCGATGATTTAGGGGGGAGACAAAGGAAAAAGAAAATATATAGCTTGAAGTGGCAACTTTGAAAGTGCTCATAGGCCGGTAAATAATCATGAGCATAAAAAATACCATTATATATATATATATATATATATATATATATATATATATATATATATATATATATACCCTGCACCTCCTACACCTGTATATCTCCTGCACTCACCTATACAACCGATATAAAAGTAAAAATATATAATATAATAGAACTAACTATAAATACACTAAGCCTCAATAAAGAAAAGTACGACAACAGCAACAACCACTCCTGATGACGATCGGATGCACCGATAGAAAGCGCTCGGGGGAATCAATCGAACAACTACTGGGCGCCATAATATACAACATGCCAGATGAAACAAAAAAGACCGCTCAGCGAATCGAAAAGTTATTCAACAAAATAGGAAAAAGGTAAAACTCAGTTTTGTTCAATCAGATATGCTTGAATAATGACTTGTTTTCAATATATATATATATATATATATATATATATATATATATATATATATATATATATATATATATAACAGAAAGATAGATATATATATATATATAAGAAAGATATATATTTAATATATATATTTATATGCGATATATATTTAATATATTTAAATACCACTAAAATAACAGTATTTCGATAAGAAGCAACCCATGCTATTCTAGCCTTTTATAGCGTTTTCCTGTTTTTCATTTGATCTCGTTTCCATAAGGCAATTTTTTTTAATGTATAATGTATAATATGTGTCTGTACTCCCCTTTTCTGATGAGAAGCGTTTGGATTTGAAATGCCATGGCCTAAAGAGGTTTCCCTGTCCCAAAATACTGTATTCCCTTTTGAATTGATAGCATTAGATTTCATTGCAATTTTTTTATCACTTTATTATCTTAACTTATTCTATAAATCTGATTGAGTGTACATATGAGTATATTTATCATACAAGTGAATGTTAAACGTAATTAAATAAAAAATCTGATAAATGCATATTATATTTTATACAATTTTCACGACTTGTGGTTTCTTTCATTTGTGACCCTAGCACGGGTCTACAACAATGTTAAATTTATCATACAAGTGCAGGTTAAACGCAAAAAAATAATATACATGAAAAGTATTTATAAAATGCTTTCTGAATAGGTATGGGAGGCTGATATATAGATCTACAAAATAGATTTACACATAGGGGTCAAGGGTCGGGAGTCAGAGTCGGAGTTGGAATGTGAGATATCAAAGGAATCGACTCTGTTATATTAGGAATTCTTAGATTCGGAGTCGGACTTTTACCATCCGATTCCGCAACCCTGATTTGCAGATCACAATACTCATGAATTAGTTATCCTCATCCAGTCACTGGTGGGTGCCGATCACAATACTAATAAGTTATTTATCGCCAGCCAGTGTCTGGTGCGCGCAGGTAACAATACAAATAAGTTATTTATCGCCAGCCAGTGTCTGGTGAGTGCAGGTCACAATGCTAATAAGTTATTTATCGCCAGCCAGTATATGGTGGCGTCTGATCACAATACTAATAACTTAATTATAGCCAGCTATAGTTAGGTCGCTGAGGTAAAATAATAAGTTAGTTATCACCAGCCAGTGTCTGGTCGGTGCAGGTTAAATTACTAATGGTTTTTATCGCCAACCGGTGGCTTAGTTCTATTTCTTTTAATAATATATCGCAAGCAGTTTTTCATATTTTTGTACAAAAATATTTATTTTTTAATTTACGATCTTGAAATTTTAGATATAGGTTCCTTGAACATGGATCTAACTTAATAACTTGATTTGAGCCCAAAACAATACATTTTAAGGGGTCAAACTACAAAGTTTAAAAAATTGACCGCTTTTTTTTTTTTTTTTTTTAATTTTATCTCAACATACACCTCCAAATACCTGGGCAACACCGGACACCCATTCTAGTATATCTATAAAAGTGAACGTGTCTGTATATCTGTGTGTCTGTTTGCCTGTCTGTGTGTGTACATTCCCCTACGCAATAACTCTGTCAATTTTTAGTCTACAGACTCGAAATTTGATATACAGAGTACTGAGATTTGGAAAAATCTTTGTGATCAGGTTTCAGCCAGAAATTTGGCTGTTAAGGGGTGAAAATTCAACGATTTATACCTTTGAGAACTCTACCAAACTCCTCCGACAATTTTGGGTCAAAAACACTTGAAATTTTAGATATAGGTTCCTTGGACATGGATCTAACGTAATAACTTGATTTGAGCCCCAAACAATAACTTTGTCAATTTTTACTCTACAGACTCGAAATTTGAGATACAGGGTACTGAGATTTGGTAAAATCTTTATAATCCATTTTCGGCCAGAAATTTGGCTGTTAAGGGGTCAAAGTTCAATGATTTATCTTTTATAGAAGTCTGCTAAACCCATCCGACAATTTGGGGTCCAAACACTTCAAATTTTAGATATAGGTTCCTTGGACATGGATCTAAATTAATTACTTTATTTGAGTCCAAATCAATAAATTTTAAGGGATCATAATAGGGTAAAAGTTTAAAAAATTACTTCTGCGGTATCTGACAAATTACTGGGACAATTTCTGGTCTAAACATTTTAAATTTTACATAAAGGATACTCAGGGATAGGGCAAACTTTTTAATTGATTTGGGTCGATAATTTTTAGTTACCAATATATGAATGTATGCATGTATGTATGTTTAGATATCTGCCTAAAACTTTCGATCGAGTCGGTGGATCAGTATCGTTTTGAAGTTCGACCTTTCAGACGATAAATATCGAAAAATTGGCTAAAAACATTAATATCTACACTTTCAGCTGGGCACTTTTCTACAGGGAGTGTCAATTTTTCGCCGATATTTTCCTCTCCATTCGACTGTCTAGCCTTAATTAAAACCTACGTCACTTTCGGTTTGGCGGTGGTCGTAACAGCAAAGATATCAGTTTTTCCCCGTTCTTTTCCTCCTTTCCAATACGGGTTCGAGCCTTCCTTCCTACCATCACACCACATTTTTTTTTTTGCTGAATACACACCTCCAAACAGCCGGGCAACGTCGTGAAATGCTAGTATTGCTAGTATATATATATATATATATATATATATATATATATATATATATATATAAGTCCACACATATATGCATACAGACATATATATATATATATATATATATATATATATATATATATATATATATATATTAGTCCTTACGCGAAAGAGCAGGACACAAAATGTTATAAATAATAATAATAATAGAATAACAATAACAAAGACTTTCGCTGGTGAGGACTACTATTGACTGTAACGAGTTATACAGCCCTTTTGATATTGTCATCTCTATTTGTCTTGTTCTTGTTATGTACTGAATATTTGTTAATGAAACATATATGAAATATGTTCCATATTAAATTTTAAAGATTCTCTATTCATAGAGAAGTTTTTTAAAAATTTAATCTAAATTTTTATTTTAAAGCTTTTTGTAAAAATATCCAATTTTCTCATTATTCAGACCAGTATTACAAAGAGTGGGTTGCAAAAAATTAGTTCTGGTGTGAGGAGAAATGCAAACTGAAATAGAGAGAATATTCAGACCTGAAATAATACAAAGAGGGGGTTGCAAAAATGAGGCGAGATGTCAGGAGAAATATAAACTGAAATAGAGAGAAGGAGAGTTTTAAAATATAATCTTAAAAAGATAAGATACAAGTTAGAAAAGCTTTTCTTCCAAGGGATGAAAATTGTTAAACAAAATGTTTTACTATAGGCTTTAAAAATAAAGGTACAAGATTCAATTTGAAATTTCGTTATCTTCAAAGTGCACTTTTATAAATTTTACAAAGTAAGGTATAAAAATTTAATTTAAATTGAATCAAAAATTATCTTGGGTTTATTTAATGTAAAATACATTTTGTTGCACTTTAAAAACATTATTTTTCATCGACCAATTAATGATATAGATATAAAATTTTCAATGATTTTTTAAAGTGCAACAAAATGTACATTACATAAAATAAATCCAATGTAATTTTTTATTCAATTTAAATTAAATTTTTATACCTTACTTTATAAAATTTATAAAAGTGCACTTCGAAGATAAATAAATTTAAAATTGAATTGAATCTTGTACTTTTATTTTTAAAGCCTATAGTAAAAACATTTTGTTTAACAATTTTTGATGCCTTGGATGAAATGTTTTCTAACTTGTATATATATATGCGTGTGTGTGTGTGTGTGTGTGTGTGTGTGTGTGTGTGCACAGTGTATTACAAAAGTGAGTAACCCCCTCACATTTCTCCAAATATTTAATTATATCTTTTCATGGGACAACACTAAAAAAATGATTTTTGACACAATGAAAAGTAGTCTGTCTGCGGCATATATAACAGAGTTAATTAACTGTTCCCTCAAAATAACTCAAAATGTATCCATTAAAACCTAAATCCCTGGCAACAAAAGTGAGTTCATCCCTTTACGAAAAGTTGTCAATATTAACATACAGCATATCAACTCTCAATATTTTGTGTCGCCACCATCATTATCCAAAACTTCCTTTACTCTCCTGGGCATGGAGTTTACCAGAGCTTCACATGTAGCCACTGAAATTCTCCTACACTCTTCAATTACGACGTCGCAGACCTGGCGGATATTTAAGACTTCGCGCACCTCCACCTTCTGCTTGAGGATGCCCCAAAGATATTCCATTGGGTGAAATCTGGAAACATGGTTGGCCAGTCCATTACTTTTACACTCAGCCGCTTCAATAAAGCAGTGGTTGTCTTGGATGTGTGTTTTGGGTCATTGTCATGCTGGAACACTGCTCTACGACCCAGTTTCTGGAGGGAGTGGATCATGCTCTTCTGCAGTATTTGACAGTACATGTTGGAGTTCATGTTTCCCTCAATGGCATGTAACTCTCCAATACCTGCAGCACTCATACAGTCGCAGACCATGACTGTAGGCATGACACACTTATTTTTGTACTCCTCTCCTGGTCGCCGCCACAAATGCTTAACGCCACGAGAACCAAATAAATTAAATTTCGCCTCATAAGACAATAGGACATGGTTTCAGTAATCTATAGGCTTTGTTGACATGTCTTCAGCAAACTATTTGCAGGTTTCTTGTGTATTGCCTTAAGCAGAGGCTTTCTCCTTGGGTGACAGCCATGCACACCAATTAAAGGACTGGTATAAATAAAAGGTTAAATATAATTGAATAAACATATTTATATATAAAAACGAAAATTCTCAAGCGTACCAATGTGTGACTATCTGTACAGTAAAATTGAGCTTGCACTGCATGCAATCCACGTTTTGAAGTGAGGTATGGATGTTCTAATGACACATAGAATGAAGCGATTGGTTCATACCAGACGCTCAGGTTCTAAGTTAAAATGCTACCTACTTTTATGAACTGCCCTTGCCATGGCTAAAAAGCCTCATTCTACACCACACACATACACACTCATATATATATATATATATATATATATATATATATATATATATATATATATATATATATATATATATATAGCGTCTATTCCTTATCATAACATTCATGATAGTTCATGTGAAATCTTATAACCGTTTATATATATATATAACATTATATATATATATAAAATTTATATATATATAAAACTATATATATATTATATCATATGCATATATATGTTCCCATATATATATATATATATATATATATATATATATATATATATATATATATGATTTTATTAAATTATTTTATTTTATTAAAGAGTGATCGATAGAACACAGAGCAAGTATATAGTATGCCTATCATACAAACATTCTTGGTAACATATGTGCATATGTGTTTCAGTGGAGTCTCAATTCAGAGAAACAATATTATCAGATACAGAAAAAAAAGCAATATTGAAGACAAAATATTGACTCATTTATTTTGTATATAAGAATATATTGTGGTTGTCACTTAACCTCTGGAAAGAGAAATAATAGGGGTGGGGACGGGAGGGAGAAGTATGATATTTACAGTGCAAAAAAATACAGAAAATGTGTCTTCAACATTGTCTAGGCCTATATCAGGTATTTTTTTATCTGAAGAAATCGTTCAAGATACGCTGTAGCAGATATTGAGTAAGCTGGGATGTCTTCATAAGTTTGTTAGATAACTTTGTGAGCTACACGACAATTTGAAAACACCTGTCAACTGCGATGAACCTGTCGATAATGGTGTTAGACAAGGCGATATACCTTAGCTTATTATGTTTTCGATCTATTTTGCTATAACTATGTCATTGGTTTTCAATAACGTTGACGTAGGTGTGTATCTTTGATTCGCACACGGGATGTTCTGAAATTTGATGTTCGTATTGTCTGTGGCTAGACGAATCTAGTTAAATTTATATATCTATCTATCTATCTATATATATATATATATATATAATATATATATATGGAGAGAGAGAGAGTGAGTGAGAGAGAGAGAGACAGACAGACAGACAGACAGAAAGAAAGATAATGTTCTATATAAAGACTAAACTAACGAAAGACTAAGGAAAATAATATTTTATAGTAAAATATAGAAAATCGACGAAAATTCTATTTCATACTTAAGTGGTGCATACTCCAAACACAAGTCTATATGCCATAAGGAAATAATATTGCAAAATTTAACGGTGAAGATTGATGAAAATATTATCTGAAATGGAAGCCTGGTGGTATTTCTCACTTAAAATTGACAGATCAGCAAAAAATTTTATTTCAAAGAAAAATCTAACAATATAGAATCCTACAACCTGCTTCAACTTCGCGAAGGATATGTTCCATGAAAAAAGCAGAGCGAGGTTTGTGTTTTTTATTAATGCTGTGGTAGCTTTTCAGGCTTGGATGTATTTTGCAATAAAGGTCTTTCTTCCACCCTCATTATCTTACCTTCCACAATGGTGTTAGTTAGTTCTTTCTTCCAGACCAATTTGTTCATCATCAGATTCCGTCAATTTCTGGAAAAATGCTCATGGTTCAGGTGTTGGCATTTATCTCAATGGAAGAACTAAAGTTATGTGAAGCGCTATCTTGCGTTTGTAAATCGACAACTGATGCTGGTGGCAGACTTGATAAAGATACTTGATCGACGATAGGAATTTTGGAAACGGAGATAGGTGTTTTCAAGTTAACTTTTTTGTTCCCATAAGAGTTACTATTTCTGGCTCCATATAGTCTAGCGCAATCTCATTGAACGTGTTCATTCTGTTATTTTTCAGAGTTAAACATTTCTATTACCTGGAGAAATTAAAGAATATTTCTTTCTAGCTCTCTATTCTCTGAACGGAAAATATTCAAAAGATCTAAAGAGTAATTTAGAGGGGATTTTTTTTCAATTTTTTTTTTCTACCCGGAAATGGAGAATCCTCCTGGATACCAGACATTTCCCAGATATCACGTACATTCTAAGAGATAGCTTTGAATATGTTAACTATCCTTTCAAGTGCAATTGTTTTTATCTCTTTTGCACTTGGTTAACTGAGTATATTTGCTAGATAGAGTTTCAGATTTTTTTTCATGGGTCCAGTTGCTCCTTTAATTACTAGATTGATGGAGATCTTCTTAAGATTTTAGTGTCGTGCATAAGACGTTGCTATTTCGGTATCTTTTCTAGCTCAGTTCTTTGAGAAATTCAGAAAAGAGTATGCAATTTTAAACTAAAGTGTGTAAAACAAACCAACCGATACTCAGACCAAGCCTCTCTATGCATACGTGGGCGCCTTTAAAACAAATATTTCGATAAACTCTATTTCCGTTTATCTTTGTGCAATTGTTTTTCTAATTGATTTGTTTTCTTTCTGGAAACAATATCTTTTCGAGTGTTTCCTTGACTGCGACTCGAACATTTGCTGGCTCGAACATAAACCCATTGATGCGTAATGTAACGTTCGAAGTGATTTTCTAATCTTTTTAAATATTGTGTTTCGTGCTTCCTTTCCGTCCATTATTTGTATAAACCTTCCGCATGAAGCCATGAATCAATGTATAATTATACTTAATATGTCGGCCAGATCAACAGGTCTTTGGATCTTATTTATATATCAGCTTAACATGCAACAATTCAACAATTAATGCCATTTGCATAAATACCTTGTATGTATCCATTGCAAAAACAACACATCAAATAGGAACACATACTAAGCGCACAGAATCGAATTGGAATCAGCAAGTGAAAACAATAATAATAAAGCACACAGACGCATATATATATATATATATATATATATATATATATATATATATATATATATATATATAAGGGAACTTGAATGCCTACGGGTGAAAACTTGAATGTCTACTAGACACTATCCTCGAAGGTCTAAGGTCTCTGGGTACAGGGGTTTGCTAGAGAAATCTGGCATGAGGATACGTTTTCCTAGAAGTAACCCTAGTCAAATATTCAAAATCACATAGTATTCGCTGTGGGGGAGAGGTTGCAGGGTAGAGAAAAGGGCATCTCCCAATAAGCCACGAAGTCGATAAAATACAATTCTTTTTACATCAAGATAGCGCAACATAACACACGTATCACAGATCACTGACACGAGTTAATGACATGTTTACAGCAGAGAGAACAATAAGCAAAGTTTTATGGCCACCACGTTCCCCGGACTTGTCATCATGTGATTTTTATCTTTCGGGACAAAAAAATATGCAAGTAATTCTTACAATCTAGACCAACTAAAGAAGAACATTACCAACGTTATTAGGAGAATCGCCATAGATCTACAAGCAGTATCTGAAAACGTTGTTAAACGAGCCCAGAAATGCGTAGATGTCAACGGGTTGCACTTTCAGCATCTTTCATAACACTACAGGGAATTTAAACAATGCTACAGGTAATTTTAACGATAAAAGATTGTTCCTCTACTACATTTTTCGGTCTACTTTTGTTTTTGGATGACTATCTGCTCGTTCGAATATTTCAACGCTGGTTGATTTTTTGAAGATGGTCCTTTGCATACCAAGTTGTTAGTTTGAATACCTTGTAACCAGTTCTTGTGGCACACTAAGATATTTATATTCGACTTTTTAACGTGCATTCTCGAATCCTTTCCGCCAGTTGTTGTGAGAACAGTGGGGTATGTAAAATTCTGTTTTCCTTCATGAGTTTTCGAAGTTTCGTTGCCAGTTGTTGTGACTCTTGGAAAGGGTAACAAAGAAAGACATGAAAAACAGGTTTTGGTAGAAAGAATATATTGTACAAGAAAGTGAATACAAAGAAAATTTGTCGGTATGTACCGTTAGAGTATTGACTATCCGTGAGTTTTTCTATAATGTACAAAAATGTCCATTATAATTGAATGTGTAAATCCCTGAAACAGCTATAAACAGTAAAACCTGCAAACTTATTCGTGTAGAAGGAAACATGTTTTAAGAAATTTAAAGATTGAAAATATTATTTGGATGTTTTAAACTAGTATTTTTACCTCAGTTGTTATTTTAACAGTTGAACACGTGCAGAGTAATGATCAAAGACTTCCATTAACAATTAATTCTAAATGATGTTAAAGGTTATATTCATACTGCAGGAGAAAATAACTACGAATAATATACATATTAATACTCCTAACCAGTCTTGACAAAACGCATTATTTATCCTCTCTTGAATTTAATAAAAATTGTACATAAATTCACGATTTCAAAATAAATTAGCCTGGGTGCCCGGCGTTGCGCGGGTGTTTGGAGATGTGTGTTGAGCAAAAAAAAATAAAAAAAAATAAAAAAGTGGTAGTAGGCAGGCAGAGTCGAACCTGTACCGCGAAGGAGGAAAAGAACGTGAAAAAAAAGTGACGTCTTTACCGTTTCGTCCGTCGCCAAACCGGAAGTGGCGAAGGTTTAAATTAAGACCAGACAATCGAAAAGAAAGGAATGACTTTCAAAAATATCGACGAAAAAAGAGACCCCTCCTTGTAGAAAAGTGCAGAGTTGAAGAAGAAGGATTTTGGTTTATAGCCAATCTTTCGATATTTGTCGTCCGAAGGGACGTGCTTCAAAACGATACCGATCAAGTGAAAATCTGTCGCCTCTGTCGAAAGTTTTAGGCAATACATGATGATTGCAACGTCTTGTCAGACGAGTGCCACTCCGTCAGACACTTAAATTCCATGAGCCCCAAAATGACTTCTCTCGCCACAGGACCATTTTTATAGACAAATCCCTGAGGGAGTATCTATACAAATATGATGTTACAGAGTCTTAGCTTTGTACGACAGCTAAGTCTCTCTCTCGGTTCAAAATGTTGAGATCCAGCAACAAGCAAGAGCAAGATAGCCAGAAACAAGTTAAACTGCAGACCAGCTTAATGCGGGTACTGGTCTCCCACTTTATGGTTTTTTAAATCAGAGATTTGCTTCTCCTAGAAAGGTTGCCTTAACCACGGCTTACAGGAGCCCTCTCCACCCCAACACACACATGCATACACACAAACAGACACGGTGCTAGTTGGCCGTTGACCCTGACAAAGGGTTCATTCGCTCTTTGGAAGGTCTTGTTTTTAATCCTTCAGGGAGACGAGCCACCCTCCTCACCAAACAAGTTTGGTGGGGGAACCAGTTTAGTCGCCGGTGACCCGACCATGAGGCAGGTAGTACTGGGTTACATGGTACCAGTAGCATATGACATGACCTGACACATACATACATACATACATACATACATGTATTTAAACAGACAGGTGAGATTTATATTATGGAAGATGTTTCCAATTTAACGTCAGACACGTTATAAAATAATGAAATAAGAGAGAAATAGTTGTTAGAATAATCCAAAGAATACAAATTATCAATCGTCGTTTGAAAGACTACAAAACTTAATAAAATAATGGATCGTAAAAGTTGATTAAAGCTTATTTAAAAGCAGTAGAAAATGAGAATAAAGCAATAAACTTATTTACTTACAAGAATAATCATATAATTGGATTTTTTAGGAAAAAAAGAACAACATACTTTTTAGTTACAGTAGAACCCCGGGATACGACATTAAACATTCGTAACAAAATGCAGTACAGTATATAATACACATGTATATAATCAAATAAATTTATAAATAACACCATATAGCAGGGCAAATACCGTAACCAGGATCCATAAAACATTATATTCCACATCGTAACCTGAAAAAAACGTATCCTAGGGCCACCGTATCCCGGGATTTTACTGTATCCGTAGAATTCAAACAACTGTTCTCATCTTGAAAGTTATTTTCACATTTCGGTTGATGCAACCCCCGATGTTTTTTTTATGTCTATCTCGCCAAACTCTAGAACCTGCACGGATTTTCGAACGGAACTCTGTAATTAATACACAGGAGTAACATGCTTTCGTTTATGCCTTAAATAACTCGAAATCTTAGAGAACTGAACCTTCCATCTCCAAGAGAGTGTAATTTACAACAGAATTGTCTTTAGTACTTTATCCGTTACGCCATGGATACTTTAGTTAGGACTCGAAACGTAACGCCATGATTGACCCAAGGAGTGCATCATCATCATCATCATCATCATCATCATCATCATCATCATCATCATCATGCAGTCCGTCAGGCTTGATAGTGACTAGTCGGGGCCTCAGTGCTTTAACTTTCAGTACAGTACTTTCCACCTTGGTCCTAACTTGTTTGCGCAGTTTAGGTGAGAACAATAGTCTGAGTAATCCAAATAATACAAAAGATAATCCTTATCTCAAAAATTCAGAAAATAATCAACTTATTTTCAAAATCTTGTTTATATGATTCATTTTCGGAAATTTGAATTTCAAATTCTTTCCGTAACTACACAAAAAAAACGTACCCCTGTGGCTTTTAGTTAAACGTAAAGATCATGCTGTTCCAAATATTTCCGTAGGAGGTATATCAAGAAAATAGGTCTACGCCCAAGTCTGCTATGTTGGTTCTGGAGTGTGGATTCAATTATAATCAAAGACACACTGCGAAATTCTGTGTTCGTGTTGGCCAGAAATAAGTTGTCCACCTGTCAGAAAGTCGATACCAACAAGCACGTCATATTCATGCAGAGTAAATAGTTTAGGAGACAAAAGCGGGCCTAGCACGACCTATCATTTGAAACTGATAGCGTCCATGTTGTCTCGCCTGGGATGTCGCCGTATCAAAAATACCACTCCCCAAGCTATCAACGGATTATAATTACGCTAATGTTTATTGCCGACATCAGAGGAACTGAGTCGTGTGAGGCCGCTTTTTTGTTATTTTCGAAAGAACAACACTTTTTGTTCGGTGATGCGTGACAGACAATCGGCATACGATAACACTGTCTGCCGCCAAACATCATACCATGCGTAATTACTACATAATTCCGTTTTGATACTTTTGATGTTAATATTTTAAATGGATGCTTGTATATATGTACGCCCGATTTAAATCAGACACGAGAGCATGATAAACTACGTTGAGCGTGCAATAAATTATTGCATTAAACTATAAAAAGACTCGTCCCAGGATAGTTCAAATTAATTCCGTTTTGGTACTTCTGATGTAAATATTTTGAATTGATGTTTGTATAATTGTAAACTTGTTTCAAGTAAGATACGAGAGCAGGATAACTTGTGTGCAGCTTGCAATATAGTGTTGTATTAAACTAGATATTCCTCTAACAGAATAGATTTGTACCACTTTATGTTTCCTTACGGAGATAAAGTTCAATATAGAACCTTAATAAATCGATAGTTTTTTTACCAAACTGGCGTAAGTTGAAGAAAGGGAAATCATTGGCATGATGGAACGATAGATTTGTTGCCCTAAAAAAAACAACGTTACAGCTTTACTTTAAAACTTTTATTGAAAAAATCAATTCAGATAACTTGATTATGTAGTAGAGCTGATATATATATATATATATATATATATATATATATATATATATATATATATATATATATAATGTAGCCGCTTTCAGCCTTAATCGCCGCCTCGATACGGGTTCGGAACTGGGTGCATGTCTTTTCCAGCATGCCAGGCGAATAGCGGCGATCAGGCTAACTTTGGTGTTATGGGAAGTCATGTTGGTGATGTTCTCAACGTATGACCAAACGAAGTAGTCCAGCGAGTTCAGGTCGGAGGAGGAGGGGATCAATCAGAGAAGGGTACAATTTCGTATCATTCCTTCTGAAGCCAAGCCTGAGTCTCTTTGAACTTGTGAGCCGGTGGCGACTTTTGCAGCCATACCCAGGGTTTACCAACGGCCATCTGATTGCACCAAGGGATCACAATACTCGTCAGTACATCCAAGTACACTTTAGTGTTGAGTTCCAAGCCGACTTCAAAGATTGAGGTGGCATGATGTAGCCCTCATTAGAAACCACACCAAAGACTATAACAGTGGCTGGAAACTTCGTTGAGCTGTACCCTCAAGTGTCGAACCGTCCGGATTTGCATTTTGAGGATTCTAGCAATGATCCTGTTGTCATAACTTGGATCGGTGGAGAGCATGAGTTGTACAGTGGCACATCTCTGATCTCACTCGTTGAACATTGTGTTACTTTTAGACATGACAGAAGGCTATTATTATTGTTATTATTATATTAAGTTTAGTGTTGTTATCATAATATTATGAATATTATTGTCATTATTATTGTTATTGTTGTTATTATTATTGTTATTATTGTTATTGTTTTTATTATTGTCATTATTATTGTTATTGTTGTTATTATTATTATTATTGTTGTTATTATTATTGCTGTTATTATTATTATTGTCATTACTATTGTTATTGTTGTTATTATTATTGTTATTATTATTATTGTTATTGTTGTTGTTGTTATCATCATTATTATTGTTATTGCTGTTACTATTATTATTATTGTTATTATTATTGTTATTGTTGTTGTTGTTGTTAGTAGTAGTAGTAGTAGTAGTAGTAGTAGTAGTCACTAGGAGAAGTCAGACAGGCCATCACCAAAGATTTCTCTTTGAGAACCACTTTCGGTGTTCTCCGGAATCTAAGCGACAACAAGTCTACCCAGATTTCCAGTACTCTCCACTTCATTTTGGTAAGCATTTCAGGTGAATTTCTGTTATCGCAACAGCTGCTTATAATTAATTTCTCATTGGCGTCGACAATTGTTGTTCACTGAAATTTGGGTGGCAAAGCGCATCCTCAAGTCCCCAGTGCACTCTGCACTTATCCAGCGGAGTTCTGTCTAGTGATTTCCTTAGTGACAGCACTATTCCTTCTTGTTAACTATTATAGTATCTGGTCACCTTGCTCGTATGGGTGGAACTGTTTGTACGTCCATACATCATAGGATTTTATGATTTTCGTTTGCAAGTACTGTTACTGGTATGTGTTTGTATTATTTGTTTGGATGTTCAAGATGCAGTTGTTTAGATAGTTACCTTTTTCGTGTTTAGATTTCTGAATTTTGCTATTTTCTACTTTCTGCCATTCACACAGACTTCTATAGTTGTAATCGACTTTTCACTTCTCTCCTTCTTATGCAGAGTCTGACAATATCATCCTTTGAAGAATTTATATTATACATGGTCATTAGTTTCTTAGTTTTCTTCTGTAGATGCTTTTATTTATGCAGTCCAATAGTGGTTAAGCATATCTTACTAGGTTTATGTCTATGTAATTTATATTATTATTATTATTATTATTATTATTATTATTATTATTATTCAGTAAAATGGAGTTTTCACAAAGGCAGTCATCAATGATTTCTGTTTGAGAAGAACTTGTAGTGTTCTCTTGCGTCTGAGTAACAACAACTTTCCCTAGATTTCTGGTACTCTCCACTTCTTTCGATACTATTTGCAAATTAATTTGCGTTATCACAACAACCGTTTATCATTGATTCTCCGTTGGTAGCGACTATTGATCCTCACTGTAATTTGAGTGTATAATAAGCCTCCCCATGCTCCCAGGCCTCTTCGCACACATAACGTGGAGGCCTGGTTAGTGCTTTCTCTCAAGCTTTCTCCTCCTCAACTCTTTAACTATTTAGTCGAGCTAACATAATTATTTTTCGTTTTTCTGTCTCTTTGATTTACACCCTGTGATCTTCAGAGACTGCAAAATCTACAATTTGGCGATTTCTTTAATCCTTGTTTATCATTATTACATCCAGTTATTATTATTATTGTTATTATTATTATTATTATTATGTTATTTTTTTTTACTCACTAGGAGTAGTTGCACAAGCAATCAAAGATGGCTCTTTAAGAAAAACTACTTGTGTAATATAGTTATTATTATTAGTATTAGACTATACCACTTGTGCGCGTATGTTACGTGAGTTCTTATTAGTAATGATATGAGTCTTAGTGAGAGTTCTTGTCTTATTACATATGATGTTGTATCTTAGAGAGAGAGATGTTGTTGTAATGACATTTTATAACACAGACATATTATAACAATACAATTTACCTTTTTGTAGAAATCACAAACACAAAGATGAGCTTTATCCAAAACACATGATGAATTTATTTACGACCGGTCGAGATTTCCTCATTAAGAACTCAAAGTTTCACATCTTAGTTTCTGAAGTGACGTCTCGCTTCAGACGTCCGCCTGTCTCTGAGTTTTCTCACTGACTGTCTCCCCTGACTGTCTCTCCTGACTGTCTCTCTGACTGTCTCTGCCTGTCTCTGACTCTCTCTCGACCAACTAACTCCCACTTGCTATATTGAGAAATCCATGCATCCCGGCCACGTGAGCAAAATTCACGTGTTTCAACATGCGCGACTTTGCACGTTTTCGACATTGATTTCCCAATAACCTATTTTCCTTGTGTTGTTTCCACAAAGGAATTTAACCTACATATCTAATTTATTTAACTCATATTTTATTATCCACATTCTTTTAACAATTGAATAGTTTATTTATTATTTATTTCATCCGAATTAACAATTTACTGTACATTCCATTTAAACCTATTGTTCTTTAAAACTTATGTCCAGGGTTCGATTTCTGCTTTCTCTTATTTCCATTTTAACTAATCTCTCTATTTTTATACTTACATGAACAGGGGACAGCCCTTATCATGTAACACTTGTGGTGTTCCCTGGAATCTGAGTGGCAATAAGTGTCCCATATTTCCAGTACTTCCCCCTCTTTCGATAACCGTTGCAATAGAATTTGCGTTATAGTAACAGTCGCTTACCATTAATGCCTTGTTGGCTGCGAACATGTGTTTTCACTGGAATTTGGGTGGCAATATGCTTCCCCAAGGTCCCAGTCCACTTTGCACCTATCTAGCGGAGATTTAGCTAGCGCTTTCTCTCCTCGGCCTTTCCAGCCTTCTTGAACCTCATTATTTGATGTGGTGCCCATTTATGGGGATATCTCCCTACAAAAAAGGGGGGGCGGTATTTTTCAATTATATAGTTTCAGTTTTCATAGTTCCATGTGATGATCCTTCGTATTTGTATCTGTAGTCGTTTATGTGTTGTGTTAGTCTCCACATTCAAAGGTTTTTAAAATATTTCTGCAGTTTTCATTATGGAAATTCATTGTGTCTTTTATGCCATCCATTCGATGCCAATCACTCCCAATCTTTTTTTCAAAGTTTTCGGCATCGTTCCTATTATTATTTTTTTTATCAATAACAGGAAGCCGTACGATATGGTTCCTCTCTTATGGATCTGTGAAATACTGTCGATGATGAAGGTTGCTAAAAATATTGTAGTATTGCTCAATAGAAACTGTTTTGACAGCGAACAATGAAGTGCTTATGGAAGCTGGCATCAAACGGTTATATTCCAAGGAGATTCATTATCTCTTCTTCTTTCTGTAATGGTGATGATGCCACTGGGCCTCCTTTTAAAGAGGGAGAAGCTTGCATATGGCTCTGGCTTTGGTGGCCGGTGCCTCGACCACCTGTTGTTCACGAATTATTTGACTGTATTTGGTAGAAATGTGAAGGAAGTGGAGACACTGGTGAAGCTCGTCTCTAAAAACTCTGAAGATATCGAGATGGAATGTAGTAAGCGTGTAGTGTTGGTGGTGATAAAGATGAAGTAATTGAATTGTGTTGCTAAATAGAGAAGTTACGAACGAACTAGAAGAATCTAAGTGTAAGCACATGGACGTGTTGGAGGATGTAATCAGCATGAACAAGGAAAGTTAGGAATGAGTATCTTAGAAGAGTGAAGCTAGTTGCGAAGTTATACAGAGGATAAATGATCAAGGCGATGAATGTATGTGATGCCAGTATTTTTAGGTACAGTGTGGGAGTAGTATACCATGTACAACCAGACAATAAAATGTTAGCAATGTTCGGTATATTAGAAGTAGCGTAGCTAGGTTATGCCAGAAGAGGAAAGACAGTGGGAGAGGATTGATGATTGTGAAAGATTATGTAAGAGCTGAAGAGTCGTCGTTAAATGAGTATGGGCTTAGAAGTGGATGCTCAAGGTTTTGGCCGGTAAAGTTGAAATGGATGAGACCATGGATGAGTATGAGAAGTGTGTGGACAGGAATATGGCAGATGAATTGGCTGGGGAGAAGAGACACAGAAATTTTTTCTTGAATGTTACAGATGTGGCGAATGAGAGATCATGGCAATAGTTTAGAGCTGAGTATCTAGTTGAGTGCACTGAAGCCTTTGTTTGTGCAGCATAAGAGCAGACACAATGAACACGACTGTTCAAGAACTTGGTTCAAGAAGACAATTTTGCTGCAAATTGCCGAATATGTGGAAAGTTTTCTGAATAGGTTGCGCACAGAGAAACTACAGGAGAAAGCATGTCCGTGTGAGGCTTAAGGTTTAATATAAAGTTTTTTGAAGTTTAGCGAAATATGCGGCTGAGTGTTTGAGAAAGTATCTGAGGATGCCCGGAAGATTGATAACGGCAATGTGGAGGTATAATGGAACAAAGGTATAACACCAAGCAAGTGGAGAATAATTATGGGATTCGGTAGGTATTGATAATGCCTCAAAAAGTGGCAAATCGTACATTTTTCAGTGCCATAGAATAACAACGTGATTGAGAAGACGGATGAAAAGTACAGCAATTACGTTCCATCGGTGTTGTAGGTGAGAATATGCACGAGGTAAAAACAAAACTAATCCGTTTAATTCTAGGGACGCTAGATGTGGTATCAAATCGTCTAGGAGAACATCTGGGAAAAAAAAAAGAAACCATTGATATATTTGGGCGGCATTCAAACCTCTGCCATTGTAGTTACCACTAATATCCCTAGGAAAATCTTTGATATTTGAAACTCCTGCTTTGCAGTCGGGATTACACAATAATCCTGTAAGAATGTGGACGTTGTAAAACGAAATCAGAATATTATTATTGTTATTATTATTATTATTATTATTATTATTATTATTATTATTATTATTATTATTCCATAAACTTCAACATGATGTGGTGTTATACACCGTTTTTTTATCTATAAAGAGCGGGCTTTCACACCAAAGCTTGTGAAAGAGTCAATCAGATGAAAAGTATCTGGTGTAGGATTTTGCTGAGCCAAGAATAACTGACTTCTGGAGTACAGTGATGTTGTATCTGATTCCCAGGGAGTTCAACTGTTTTATAAGATCATCAGAAAATGAGCCAATCGCATCCCCGATTATTGGCACAATGGAAGTTTTCTTATTCCATAATCTAGCAATCTCCGCTCTCAGTTTCCGTAGTTTCTCATTCTTCTTGCCTGTTGATGTCGTTTGAGCAAGCCACATCAGTAATTTGATATTCATTAGTCTTTTTGTTCACAACTACAATATCCGGTTCCCTGTGAGTTATCTCTCGTTCACACTGAATCATGAAGTCCCAGAGAATCTTAACGTCCTCATTTTCCACTACCTCTTCTGGGTTATTTTGGTATCATTTGTCCGTCACAGGGATTTCAATCTTTTGGCACAAATTCGGGTGCAGATTTGTACAAACTTTGTCATGACGTTTGTATCTCTTTTAAGTAAGTATAGAACACGCACTAACAATGTTTGACAGTGTTTTAAGAGATATACCACACAACCTTCATTTATCAGAACAGTCCTTCCGATAGATGTTTTTATTTATTGCATTCGTATTTAGTGTCTGTTCCTGAGCAGCAAATATAAAATTTTCTGTTTCTCTTTTCAAGTCACCTCTAGACAGAAAATTTCACGTGTTCTCACATTTTTGTGCTTTAGTATCTCGCTCAAACTGACCAGGAAGTTCCATTCTTACCAACTCAGTCAACTTTTCTACATCGATTCTTTCCTTGTACTTCTACTTATTTTCCAATGAATCTTTATCTAGCTCTTTTTCTTTAGCCACTGTTGCGAGTAATACTTCATGACTGTTAGCCAAATGGTGGTGCACACTTCAATCGCAATCAGCCCTCTTCACCTTTTCTTCCTTGAGATTGACAGCCTGAACATATTAGAATTTGGGTGAAGTGCTTTACACTTGACCAATAGTTTCTGTGTGTCTCTATCCAGCTTTTTTATTTCTTCCTGTGTCAATCCTACAAAACGGCATTGTATCGAATTACAGCAACCGACCATGAATTGATAGCTGAGAACAGGTTCCTACAATTCAGTCAAGATTTCAAGACCAGTTTGAGTCTCCTCATAGTCACCGCTTTCATCATCTCTTTTATTTCATCGGATCAAAGCATCGTATCAAGTTCAAGCACCCCCATGTATTTGTAGCCTTCTACATCAGGATCTCCTCATCTTTTACCATTTGGCAAAATGATACCATTCATAGCTTCTCTCTTCCCTCGTTTAAGATAAACTTCATATTTATGTCTTCACTCCACTGCTGTCCGATTTGAACCAAAGAGTCAATTTCTTTTTCTGTTTTGCCAAACAATTCCAGATCATTCATAGATAACATGTGGCTGATCTTTGGTCCATTCTTCTCCAGTTTGTATTGCATCATCATCATCATCATCATCATCATCATCATCATCATCATTATTATTATTATTATTATTATTATTATTATTATTATTATTAATATGAACAGCAGAAGCATCAAATACATGCTCCTTTTGATCGAATACTTTAGCAACCTCTGATGCAAATACATGGCGAACGAACTTATACTACGCTACCTAACCTAGAGGAGGTAATGCATGGTAGGGTGGCATAATTTTTAACGACAATTTACTACACTAACCGCCAAACGAAGAGTTAAGAGTCCAGAAGGATACTGTTATGTCAATTAACAGATATTAAAGTACATGAAATGGAGATGGTAATGCCTGGAATGATAGTATCATAATGAGAGAACAAAAACTAAATTAAAACTTCACTAGAGGATGATATAATGACTGGGAGGAGGATATCATGACCACAAAAGGAAGAGGTTATGCGTGACACGATGGTTTTATGACGACGGAAGGAACATAATCAACATTAAATCCAATAGTAAACTTGATTGAGAATATAGAATAGTATAATGGTATCCTTTTTACATATATCATAAAAAACAGTTGGAAATAAGTTGTGCACCATTGACTATTACTATGCAATTCCTTCAGGTATGTACCTTGTAAAGCGAGCTATTCAACCTGGCATAGTTCTGTGGGACATGAAGATTTTTTTATTATTTTTATTATTATATATTTATGGTGGTGGTAGTAGTAGTAGTAGTAGTAGTAGTAGTAGTAGTAGTAGTAGTAGTAGTAGTAGTAGTAGTAGTAGATCATTTGAAAGTAGAGATGGTGTCTTGTTAGAATTTTCGGATCAAGAACAGTATAGTTTTTTCTTTTTAATTAATTATAAATCTATTGAATTTCAGTGCAAATATTTGTCTATCTCATCGTTCGTATCCTTAATCGGTATGTTTCGGTCTTTGATAGCGATCTTGCAAATATCTGACTTGAAGTCACGTGTTGACATACGCCACATCAAACGTGTCATTTTACAATAGCGAAAGCGAAGACGTTATTTTATTTTATTGTATTCAAAACAATATTTTGTTTCCGTCTATCTTGCTATTTAGTGTTTTATCTTATGGCTATATATTACACGTGATATTGTCAAGGATAGTAATGGAGGTAACAGATATTTCTTGAAAGGCAAGAGAAAAATAAATTTGAGAAAAAGTAGATGTTCACCCTCCTTCGCCAAAGACGCCTACGCTGGATAGACCATGGCGAATCGCAAAAGAGATTTTCTACGGTGAACTCACGACCGGCAAAAGGAAAATTTGCCGTCCTCACCTCCGCTATGTCGACATGTGCAAACGCGACATGAAAGCATGTGATATTGGCCCTACAAACTGAGAGCCCAAAGCTAAAGTCCGCAACATCTAAAGACAAACGGTTACTAAAGGCCTGACCACTAGGGAAAGATTCATCGCAAAAGACTATTTAGGAAAGCCAGACCACAAAATTCAACAGACGACCAGGTCGTTGCACTGACCTTTACCTGCGATGTCTGCAATGCAAAATCGAAAATTGGTTTATTCGGCCGCAGAAGACGGTGTTCCACCACTTCTAAAGGCGCAACCCCAGACCGACAGATTCAAACTATATAACCCTATTGGCTGAACTTTTGTATAAGCAATATCGTCTAAAGGGTTCTCTAGTTATTTATAACTGGCTAATCGAAACATGCTCATGAATGTGTAGAGACATTAATTCTTATGTAAAACAAATAAAAAGTATACTTTGCCCTACTTTGGTATTGAGCACTTTTGCGTTATCCTCGTTTAAACCTAATTGCTTGCTTCACATCTGAAAAATATTAACCTGGAATTAAAGCCTCCTATTTTTTAACTAAAAAAAATGAGGAATTACGGAGACGTTACTGGCACCATTAAAACGAGCGATCTTTTCTGTTCCAGAATTTATTTTTCTACATAGTCACCACCAATCTCACTGCACTTTTGCCAATGATGAACGATGGCTCTGCATAGATGTCTGGTCGCGCGCGCTTTGTCATTTGGATGATCGTTTCAAAAGTAAATCATCCTATGTTTTACTCAAAAAATTTAAGAGCTACGAAAAAGGAATAGTTCCATTATAACGAGAAACCTTTTGTTCTCCAGAATTCAATTTCAATGCATAGGCATCACGACTTTCAATGCGCTTCTGTCAGAAATTCAACGACACAGCTCTGCTTCTGACACACGTCGATGAGAGGGGTTGATTTCTTAGAGTCTTACACCGTCAATATCTTCAACAGAGA
This sequence comes from Euprymna scolopes, assembly GCF_053919585.1. Taxonomy (NCBI): domain Eukaryota; kingdom Metazoa; phylum Mollusca; class Cephalopoda; order Sepiida; family Sepiolidae; genus Euprymna; species Euprymna scolopes. The sequence goes on from NC_136506.1 coordinate 1,603,902, forward strand.
GATCATGAACGCCAAAGTTCAGACATCACAGCAATGCAATTTTCAATCCTCTTTGATCCATTCGGGTGGTTAAAAAATAGGAGGCATTACTTTGGGAACACCTCTCTTATTTATTTTTCTAGAGCTTTGATTCGAAAATTACTAGATGTGTAGGATTGCTAAAAATATCTGAGACAAATGATCAAATGTTTCAACACGTTGATCTTTTACATACCTCGTTTGATTTGCATTTTACTCATTATTGATATTAACTAACATCTCCGACATTTGTATATCTTTTATAATAGCGTTTTATTGGCAAACTTTCTAACTATACAAAACTATATAACAAGTAATAATACCAAAGTGCTTTTTATTTTTTTACATAAGAATTAATATGTCTCTACACATTCAGGAGCATGTTTCGGTTAGTCAGTTTCAAGTAAAACAACACTCACCCACTCCTTGATATGTTTTTTAATGTTTTTCGATGTTTTAATGAAAAAAAAATGTTATTAGTGTTGAGATGATGAATTGGAATCTAGAGTTGAAAAAATCGGAACTGGTATTGGAATCAGAAAAAATATGCATATTTTTCGATACCAAAAACGATTCTTTTAATTGTCTTTCTTTATTCAATTTTATTTATAACAAAATCTTCCACTGATTTTAATAATTATAAATTTATAAATATATATTGATTTTAAAACAACCACTATAATTCGCATCCTACCCACAGGCGTCTATTTTTACGTTTCAAAAATATTTGCATGTTTAACAGATTCCATGAACAAAGTTTCTTTCCTAGAACTGCACACATGTGGAACTCTTTCGTTTGCCTGCTTTCTAGCTGATTACAATTTGGTCGTCTTCAAGTTCAACGTAAACAAGTTCTTGATGAGTCGTCCCCTTAAGTAACCCAATTAACCAAATTTCCACTACAATACTGTACCATTGACTACTGTATACTCATTAACCCTTATCCTTGATTGACCTCCAAGCCTTGATAAGTGGTGACTCCTATGTAAAAATAAAAGAAAAAATAAAGAAAGAAAATGTATCATAAAATACTATGTTGACATACATAATTCCGTGTGTTTTGACTCTCTTGGCTTTGATGTATTTCTGTCGGATATTGGTTTTAACTGTTGGTTTGGGTAACGCTTAATTTCCTTTTCTCAGGACTCATTTCCGTACCTAAGGCCATGTTTTTAGCTAACAATTTAGAATCATCTTATAAATCGTCCATTTTTGTTTGCTCGCCTTTTTATATTCCTTCTTTTTTTTTTTTTGCTACGTTTCATATTGTTTTACTTGTATAATGAGCCTCTATTTCATTTGGTTTAAATATCTTTTGTCTTTTGAATGCATTATCCACGCAATTTTTCATACTTACCATTCTTTTCTCACATTCTTTCATTTTCATATAGACTATATCAGTATCATCGTTCTATGCAGCGAAGTTGTATATGCCCATATCTTTCCACATTATTTATACTTTCTTCCATTGTCCAGTTTACGAAGTGTCCAGAATATTGTTGCGGAAAAACAGCTCAAGTATTTCATCCTTATTCATTATTGATCTCTTAGATGTTATAAGATCTGACCTATGTTTTTAGTGATAACAGTCGATGTTTTCCTGAATTCTGAGTGATGTCCATCTCCTCGGACATTTTAATACTCTCCGTTTTATTCTATTAGTGTTGCATATCTCTTTGAACTTTATACGTGGTGTTACCAGCTATTTTTTGTTGATCGCAGCTATTATGTTATCCTGCAATCTGAATAATAATAATAAGGCATAATAATATTTTATTTGAAATCTGTATTCATTAACTGAATCAAAGGCCGACACAATTCCAGACGGAACAGAACAACGCACACGCTATTTTATAAATGTTAATGTGGGGTTTTATGATTTTCATCATCGGAATTTAGACTACGTTCATATAATATTCAGTAGTTTTTTAATTGAATTCCGAGTTTCCATCAAAGTTTGTGTGTCACTTTCCATGATAAGTCTTTCGTGCTAAATCCTAATAAAATCTAAAGTCGGCCATATTAGTCGCAATGATCACATCAATTGTTGGACAAAATCTCTTTTCTTTATAATTAAACGGACATTAATAGCAGACATTCATTGTTTTCAAGGTAAAAAAAACTGCTCCAAAGCCTGGAATTAAATCAGCCCGAAATGAGTTCAGTCAAGGCCGGTAATAAGAAACGTTTGTTAAACGATGTTGAAAGCAATGACCACATAGGTTTAGCAGCTTTTATGATCATTTCCATGTTACGCTTCATCTATCCTCGTCATTAGATGCAAAACCCGCCTTATTTCGACGTGAAAAGTGATTTATATTAATTTCTAGCTCGAATCATGTGAAATCAAGAATATAATGAACACACATTTTAGTCTACATTAATGCGTAATATCATAACGTAATATCATAACGTAATATCATAACAATACAGGTTTTAGAAGCGCTCGCGCATGTCTATATGCACGTCCGTTGGTTGGTCTGTCACATTTAAGGCTAAAATTAATTTTTCGTCAGTATCTACAATTTATAATTTTGACATAGATTTCATGACTTCTTAAGGTTTTGTTTTACGGCATATCAACCCTTTTGGGGTTATTTAATGCCGAATTCAGTTATTTGGAAGAAAACATTTTTAACAGAAAATATTTTTTTTTTCAAGTCGGTTTCTGTTTAACCCATAGTTGGAACCCTAATAGGTACTACCACTCCGGGTCAGCGTGGACCTGGGAGCAATGGCAATTAAAGGGTGGCTCCACAATCCCTAAAGCGTGGGGACTCACCATCGGATATAGTTTAATGGCATATCCAAGACAACTTTTTAAGGACATAAAAGGAGAATCCATTTCTCCTCACGCGGATTATGTTTTTTACTGGCCTATTATCAAAAACAGATAAAAACACAGAGTCAGAGAGAGAGAGAGAGAGAGAGAGAGAGAGAGAGAGAAAGAGAGAAAGAGAATATATGAATTTAAATTTTTGCTTAGAAGCTAGGGAATGCACTCGTTTCTATAAGAGGAATGTGAGAAAAATATCACAGCTTTTATTAAATTCATTCATTATCTGTTAAGATATGGGATACAATTATAATTTAAGTATGAATATTTTTAAAATATCAAGTGATGAATTATGTCTTTAGTATCAAACGATCAAGGAAAGTCGACTTGACGTGTTTTTCATACAAGGGTATTATTGCAATCGAAGGTTTATTATTTTGTAGAACAATTGGCGGGTTTCGGTGCAACCTTTCTGGCAACACTCTGGGGGAAACGCAAAATTACAGACAAAATAGAACTGATGATAGATAAACGGTGATTATATATATATATATATATATATATATATATATATATATATATATATATATATAATGATTAATGAAGTGTACTTCGAGACATTTCCGCAGTTTTACTATTCTAGCCGACCTCCATAAGTGTAAAATCATGTTTGGTTCATATAGAACAATGTAAAGAAGATAGGAGTTATCTGCCCACGTTTATTTATTTACTTGAATCATTATAAATGTATTAGGTAGGTGCAAAAATAATGTCGTTTCATGTCAAAAGGAACATTACTTTTGCATCAACCTAATATTTATGACCATTTCTGCACCAACCTAATACTTATGACCATTTTTCAACCTTTTTGCTTTGTTTCATTTTTATTCGATAACTAATAGAAAATGATTTTCTATTCTAAAATTAATTTTTATTTACTTATATATAACATATTTAGTGGTTTACTCTTGGACATTGTCTTTGTTTACATATATATGTATATGTATGCACACACACACACACATATATATATATATATATATATATATATATATATATATATATATATATATGGCTTATTTATGCTCACGAGAATAAAACGCGGAATATTTTGTGTAGCTTAATTGCCATATATATTTTCATAACCTACTATATATATATATATATATGTGTGTGTGTGTGTGTGTGTGTGTGTGTGTGTGTGTGTGTGTGTGTGTGTGTGGTGCGTGTGTGTGTCTGTCTATGTGTGTGTAGACGGAGAGAGAGAGAGAAATCAGGAGCCGTGTAGCGACGTTGCATGGTTAAAAAATATTACAAAACTAAAACATTGTATTTATTCTTTTGCGGTCTCATCTATCGGCTTTCTTTCAAGTAATTAACCGTAATAGAATTGGAATGTTGAGTCTTATAACTATATCCTCAGTAACTTATGCCTTCTATAGTTGCTGTTGTCTTACCTACTTTGGACAAACTAATCATCTAGCCTGATGAAAGCCAGAGGAGGAGTTGACCAAAACGTGGTTTGACAACAACAATAGTAAAGATGAAGATTAAAGTCCAGAGAAAGAATTAATGCACAAATTACAAAACCTCACATCAAAAGAGTCCAATAAAAATAAAAATGACACAATATATAAAAGCAGAACAGATCTGGCAAGACAACCCCAATCGAAAACAAACTAAACTAAGACAAGAAGAGTCATTATTTGGAACTCCATGAAAATGGCTGAGAGACGTACCACTTCGGATCACTCTTTTTTTAAAGAGTACCAAATCGCAATTTTCGGGTTTTCTCCAGCTCCTTTCCCACAAGAAAGATGTTTTTAAGATGTCTCTGTTCTGTCTTTATTTTCACGAAATATGCTCGACTGTGCTCTAATCCTTGGTTGACATCAGAAACTCGTATATCAATACTTCAAAATACTGTATTTTACCGCTATATACATAAAAGTACATACATTTTTTGCTAAAAGAATTTCCCGTCCTTAGAATATATTACAATGGATTACTTCCCTTCAAAATACAATATGTTCTATTTCATTTTTTATAGATGAGATTTGATAATTGTATTATTTTTAATAATTCCGACTACTGTTCTCATCTTTAGTGTTAATCTCACAACATTTCGACCGATGTAATATCCGATCTTCTACAAGCGTGTTTTGTTAATTTCGAGAAACTTTCTGTCGGACGCGGGAATTTGCACAAAATTTCAGAACGAAATGACACTCTTCTGAAGGTTGATGGTTCAATCCTCAGTGCTGGACAATAAAAATACAATTTCAGATTACTAAAGACTTAAAACCGGTCAGGTATGATAGAATGAGAACAAGATAATCCCGCTATTAAATAAAGAGTTCTTTTCAAAATTACATGCAAATTCCCGAGTCTGACAGAAAAACCCTCGAGTTTAACAAGATACCTTGAGAAATACGAAGGTTACATAGGCTATAACGTGTTAAAAAAAGCACTTTATATCGGAACAGTACTCTAAACAAGAAAAAACATACAAAATAGATGTGTGGCTTCAAGTCTAATATTAACAAATATCTAATATTAACAAACAAGTCATAAAATTTTGTTCTTTCTATTCATTTTCATTTTTCATCATCCGACAAACAAATTCATTTATCCAATGCTCGAATGTTTTTTTTTTTATTTTAGTAGAAGTTGACTTATAATTATGAACATGCCACCGATTAAACAGGACACGACAATATCATTTAACCCTAAACTCGTTCTGCCACTAATGTTAGTAAAATGTCAGCATGCCTATATTGCTAACCTCATAACATGCAAGCTCGATCATATCAGCTTATAAATGGCTGTGGTGCGGTGCTGTCAACAAGGAAGAAGCCACATCGTTATTTCAGAGACATTTTTCATGTCTTGTTCTGCATTTCACAAACAGACACGTTGTTGTTGTTGTTGTTGTTGTTGGTGGTGGTGGTGGTGGTGGTGGTGGTGGTGGTTTTTTTTGGGGTTTTTTTTTGTTTGTTTTTTTGTCCTCGTAAGAAAAGAAGAGGGGATGCGATTATTTCATGGAGAAGGTCGACAAAACCTGAAATGAATCTATTTTGTTTCCCTTACACACATAGGACGCTTAACAAAATGCATTTCTGTTGTTTCGAAATAATTTGCATAATCATGATTTGCATGAACAAGGCTTTGGCGAACGGTCTTGAATAACACTTTGACTGACCCAGTAATCAAGGTCATTCTCAACTGCTTTGGAACTAGATAGAATTGAACCACGAGCTTCGTAAAGAAGGCATGTTCACTAGATAATTGATGTCATAGTATTACAAGCAAGCAAGATCTATCGAATATCGATTATGAATGAAAACTTTAAAAACAGAATTATAAAACTTAAAATTGTATTTGATTTCAATTTCGCTCATTTTTTTTGTTTTGTTTGTTTGGTTTGTTTGTTTGTTTTTGTTTTTTTTTTACATTGTTTCTAGTGCTCCTATGATTATTGATGTTGTATTGACTTTCTTAATTTATCTATTTGTTTTCAGTTCACTAGTATTTAATTTTGTGATCTACTGCAACCCCCCCTCTAAATTTCACAATTTACACTTTGTTCCTTTTTTCACGTTAATCTCATCGATTACAAACTTAACTTTCTAATTAAAACAGGTAACTTTAGACGACGTGACCTATGGTAGTTTAACCCCTAAAAAATGAAGATCTACTTTTTTGCCTAATACGTTTAAACAGTCTTTATAAATATTATGGGAGAAGAAATTAAAAAAAAGAAATGTTTAATATTAGAGGGGGGATCACTATTCATATAAATTGAACGTAAAATGAGCACCCACTTTTTATCCACCAAGAGTTCAACGAAACGTGTCTCCTCTAGCATTTTTTAAAGTTTGGCGATTGGGGGGGGTAAAACATTGTTTATCAAAAACTACTTACTGAGAATCAAAGCGTAATATTTCCTCTACTCTTGTTTTTATTATTTATTTCTCTTTCTTACTGTGATTCTACATTTATTTTCAAAAAACGTAGAAGTATAGTATAGAATAATGACAGCTTAAAACGTGGTTGCATTGTTTAAAACAATCTGGCCTGAAGACACTCTCTTCCTAGAGGACTTATGACAGAAATCTGTCTGTATATATGTAGCCAAAAATGTCTGTAAAAATAATCATACTATATATATATATATATATATATATATATATATATATATATATATATATATATATATATGTGTGTGTTATATATATATATATATATGGGGGGTGCGTGTATTATTCGCTAGATGACATTTAACTATTTATTTTAAAAAATAGGGTTTATTGAAAAAATTTGCTTACAATAAAAGAATATAATAGGCATATATGGTATTTAAGTATATAATATGTATATATGGTATGTAAGTATATAAAATGTATATATGGTATGTAAGTATATAAAATGTATATATGGTATGTAAGTATATAATATGTATATATGGTATGTAAGTATATAATATGTATATATGGTATGTAAGTATATAATATGTATATATGGTATGTAAGTATATAAAATGTATATATGGTATGTAAGTATATAATATGTATATATGGTATGTAAGTATATAATATGTATATATGGTATGTAAGTATATAATATGTTTATATGGTATGTAAGTATATAATATGTATATATGGTATGTAAGTATATAATATGTTTATATGGTATGTAAGTATATAATATGTTTATATGGTATGTAAGTATATAATATGTATATATGGTATGTAAGTATATAATATGTTTATATGGTATGTAAGTATATAATATGTATATATGGTATGTAAGTATATAATATGTATATATGGTATGTAAGTATATAATATGTTTATATGGTATGTAAGTATATAATATGTATATATGGTATGTAAGTATATAATATGTATATATGGTATGTAAGTATATAATATGTATATATGGTATGTAAGTATATAATATGTATATATGGTATGTAAGTATATAATATGTATATATGGTATGTAAGTATATCATATATATATGGTATGTAAGTATATAAAATGTATATATGGTATGTAAGTATATAAAATGTATATATAGTATGTAAGTATATAATATATATATGGTGTGTAAGTATATAATATATATATATGGTATGTAAGTATATAATATGTATATATGGTATGTAAGTATATAATATGTATATATGGTATGTAAGTATATAATATGTATATATGGTATGTAAGTATATCATATATATATAGTATGTAAGTATATAAAATGTATATATGGTATGTAAGTATATAAAATGTATATATAGTATGTAAGTATATAATATATATATGGTGTGTAAGTATATAATATATATATATGGTATGTAAGTATATAATATGTATATATGGTAAGTAAGTATATAAAATGTATATATGGTATGTAAGTATATAAAATGTATATATGGTATGTAAGTATATAAAATGTATATATGGTATGTAAGTATATAATATGTATATATGGTATGTTAGTATATAATATGTATATATGGTATGTAAGTATATAATATGTATATATGGTATGTAAGTATATAAAATGTATATATAGTATGTAAGTATATAATATGTTTATATGGTATGTAAGTATATAAAATGTATATATGGTATGTAAGTATATAATATGTTTATATGGTATGTAAGTATATAAAATGTATATATGGTATGTAAGTATATAATATGTTTATATGGTATGTAAGTATATAATATGTATATATGGTATGTAAGTATATAATATGTATATATGGTATGTAAGTATATAATATGTATATATGGTATGTAAGTATATAATATGTATATATGGTATGTAAGTATATAATATGTATATATGTTATGTAAGTATATAATATGTATATATGGTATGTAAGTATATAATATGTATATATGGTATGTAAGTATATAAAATTTATATATGGTATTTAAGTATATTAAATGTATATATGGTATGTAAGTATATAAAATGTATATATGGTATGTAAGTAAATAATATGTATATATGGTATGTAAGTATATAAAATGTATATATGGTATGTAAGTATATAATATGTATATATGGTATGTAAGTATATAAAATGTATATATGGTATGTAAGTAGATAAAAGTTTTTTAATTATACCAAAAACATCTATAAATCTATTATTATACTATAGATTTACGTAAAATAACTTTGTGGTATTTACTTATATATTTGAATTCTATTTCATTAAGTATATATATATATATATATATATATATATATATATATATATGAAAAAGAAAAAACATATTTTCCGTTAAGCTAGTGTTCTATAATTCGGTAAGTATATAACTGCCACTATTTTCTTATTATTTGGCTCTTTTTTTCAAAGTGGCAATAATTCAGAACTGAACATTTTGTTAATTTCGAAAAATTGGAAGGAAAGGTTACCGTCATTTAAATTGTCACCTTTTCACTTCGACCAAATTTAAACGAGCTTTCCCCACGATTTACCTGGCCCACATTTCGCATAGAGATTGATTACCAGCTATTCGCTTTCGATCCATTATTCATATTCGCTGACCCAGCTAAGGCAATCCATAAATTATTCATAATTATATATATATATATATATATATATATATATATATATATATATATATATATACATCGAGGTGGGGGTAAGTATATGTAGGGAATATATACAGACTCCATGCATGTAGATATTGTATATTGATAGTTATGTATACAGTCATCGTCATTTGAGAACGACTCATATATACTAATCTGTATGCAAATACACATATTTGAAACGTGTATATCTATATCCAACCTCTTTCTTTGTGCATACATATGTGTGTGCGTGTGAAGACTAAAGGTGCCTGTGTGAATAGATCTATATGTGCGATGTATACTTCCGTGTGGATAGACTTCAGCAGACATTAACATACACTTACACATCACACTCCCCACAAGAAAAACGGGTAAAGAGTAAAGTGAGACGGTTATATAGATATATTGAAAATATAGCAAGGAAAATGAGTTTTTACTCTCTTTCTCTCTCTCTCTCTCTCTCTCTCTCTCTCTCTCTCTCTCTCTCTATATATATATATATATATATATATATATATATATATATATATATATATATATATATATATATACATATATGTGTGTGTGTGTGCAAATATATCTAAGGTTAAATATATATAAAAGTAAACCTGTTAAATTTAAATTAGTATTTTGTGCAGTCTCAATGAAAAGAGCAAGACATTATTTTACTGAATTAAGGTAAAAGAATTACCATTAATAGCTACAATAAATTTACTGTTTCAGTCTTAAAAGAACTCGTCAGGTGACAATGCACCTCTCATATTACTCGAGGCTAGTCATTTAATGAAAACATAATATAAAGAACTAGCGGGGCCCGTAAAAAATTAAAGTACTGTTATTGGGGGTGACCAACCTCAAACCTCCCCATGGTAAAAACGGCTTTCGGAATAGACACCCCAACCCCCTCATGTTAAGAAAGGCTTTCAGAATATACTACCCCAACCGCCTCATTTCTGGAGCATTCGTTTATTTATTGTAGAAGTGGATTTCAGAATATACGAATAGTCAGGTATCAGCCAATCGAAATGGGCGGGATTTGAGAAGGGAGAATTTATTATTTTTTAATCGGAAAATGGGAAGATTATGTTATGTGCATGTACGTAATAACCAATTAATGGCGGTGCAAGCACAGGACCGTCGGAAAATATTGAATTTGAGCCGGTGTCAAGCGGTAGCAGTTGGATCACTAAATATGTAGAGAGAAAAATAGGAACTTATTCCTCTGTAGATGTGGTGATTGAGATGGTGTTACTCATCGGAGTTCATGTAGCATTTTATTATCACGAGTAAATGTGACAAAATTGGTGGTCATAAGCTACATTAGATTGTCGTTGTCAGGGTGGATGTAGTGAATTTGTATGTGGCATCTGTTGTTGCAAACATACGGTACTTTACACTAGAGGGGATTTCTGCAATCAAAATATTATATATGGAGATTAGAAAAAATAGAGAAAAAAATTCTAGTTTTCAGAAAGATCTGACCAGGCTGTTGGATCGTAAACATGGTCCAACATCTGAAACATATGTAACCAAACAGATAAAACGGTAATAAAAAAATAAAACCCATATTTGCTCTGCAATAGTATTGAGCACTCTCTTCAGGTTTTTACTAATGACCAGTTTTACGATATATATATATATATATATATATATATATATATATATATATATATATATATATATAATAGTTGCATATTTTGCTTACATGGATGTAGATTCACAGAAATCCGTTTATTTATTCAAAAGTACTCAATGGAAGACAGAGCAGTTTTATTGTATGCTTTTTTTCGGTATCTCTAAATTGAGATTGCACTGAAACGTGTATGCACATATCTAATCCATAATGTTATATAATAAACACACACTATATGTGTGTATAATGATTGATATTGGGTAGGCTTTCTAGATGTTACGAGGTGGTGTGCAATAAGTTATCTCCTGCCCCACTTCCCATAGCAGTAGAGCAGCGAAACTTGGCACAGTTATTAGTCTTTCTCTACATAGGAAGCACTCCAAGCTATGCATTTCTTCCATCGTTTGATGCAGCTCTGAAGACCGTTTTTGTAGAACACCCCAGGTTGATCCTCCATCCACGACGTGACTTCAGAAATCAAGGATGCGTCATCTGGGAAACGCTTTCCTTTCAAAAGCAACTTCATGGCTGGAAAGAGGTAAAGCCAGAGGATGCAAGCTCAGGAGAGTAGGGGGGTGGGGTAGGATTTCATAACCACACGCCCGTGCTTCTGATCTGCCGACATGCAAGTTGTTGACCGGAACGTTGTCCTGCAGGAGAAGGGTAGCTTTGCTGATCTTGCCCGGCCTCTTGATTTTTATAGCTTCCCTTAATTTCCTCAAAAGTGAAGCATAATAGGCTCCTGTAATTGTGGTACCCTTTGCCAGGAAATATTTCATCACTACTCCGTCCTGGTCCCAGAAGACTGTGAGTATGATCTTGCCAGCGGAGGGCTGCACCCTTGCTTTCTTTGGAGGTGGTGAGTCCAAGTGCTTCCACTGCATTGACTGAGCTTTGATCTCTGGATCATAGTGATGCATCCAGGTTTCATCCTGTGTAATCAGTCTTTTGAAAAACATTGACTCATCTTCTTGGCACATCTCCAAATTCATCCTCGAGCACTCGACGCGTTCTCGCTTCTGGAATGGTGTGAGCAACCTGAGAATCCATCTGGCAGGACACCTTATGCATATGAAAATTGTCATGAATGATAGTTTCCACAGACCCTGTACTTATCTTGACATCTTGGGCTATTTGGCGAATAGTAATGCGCCGATCTTCCAAAATGGCAGCCTCAACTTGACGGGCATATGTCTCATCAATGTCAGAAGGGGAGTGACCAGGTCTGGGAGCTGTTTCCACAGACTTCCGGCCATGTTTGAATTCAGGATGCCAGCGTTTTACAAGGTCATATGATGAGGCATTATCACCATAAGTTTCTTTCATTTCATCAAAAGTCTCCTGTGGTGTGTGTTCTTTCAAATACAAAAACCGGATCACTGCTCGACATTCAACTGGCTCCATTTCACACCTGACTCTGTTCAAACACCTGTAAAACAGAAACCACAATTAATTCAGAGCTGTAATTTTCCACATAACCCGTAGAGATATAAATCATTGCACCTGCAGAATTTCAGCTAGATCAGGTAACTAGAAGTGAGTCAGGGGCCTTCCTTATTGCACGCTCCTCGTAATACAGTGAAACTGTAGTGTTTATAAAATAGTTGTCACTGACATGAATTGAACAATAATGTAGCACATTATTGTTCGATTCTCTTTATTTACACAAACATTTGTTTGCATTTGGAATTGAAGACGACTGTAATGTAGCCGGCAGGGAAGTAATCTCGTAATAAACTTGACTGGAAACACTAAACTGCGTTGACCAAACCCTAAAAATAAAACATATTTACCACCTAGGAGTAAACAACTTGTTTAAAAGTATTCACATATTTAAATCCATTGTTCAGGATTTGAATAAAAGCAATTATATTGTTGTTTTCGTAAGGATCCTGACAATTCACACGTATAAAAAATTAAGGTAATTTTTTATTGGCAACATCATATAGATTTTTATTAGGTTCATTTATTTAAAAGAAAAAAAAAGAAAATATAAAAATTAACGCCAAACGCTCAATGCCAGCACACGCTCGCATTCTCACATTAAAGACGGGAATCTCGTAAACTTGTGACGTCTGGTGGGATCTGGCGGTCACTAAAGGTAACTACTGCGGCCCTAAAACCTTTTATTTCGTGTATAAAGCTATAAAGTTTTCCCTTCTCCTTTTCTGTTAATGTCTCGATTTCTTTTCTCTTTCTTTCCTTCTAATATTTTTAGTTGATTGTTTGATTGTTTGATTGTTCCTAGCGTCGACATGGCAGCGACACAGTGTCTACAGACTCGAAGATTTCTCCCCCATGGAATTTTCTTTGTGCTCTTTCTTTTTATGACCGAAAAGGTCTCACAGATATTCAAGCGGCAATTATGCCACCGAGGTCTAGAGGCAGGTAGGGGTTAGGCCGGTCTTGACAAAATAAAAAAGAAGAAAGTACGGAAAGGAGTGGCCGAGTAACACTACACGGAAACGGGTAGATGGATTTAAACACTGGGTACACTCACCTACATACACATTGTAAGGCTGTGTATATGTGAATAACAGAGAACCAACACATACTTATAACTATACAGGTAATTAATTCTCTATTTTAATGCGTGTGCATTTTAATAAATTATTCACAATATACGAAATTACATAACGCGCATACATGAATATATATATATAAAAATTCTCTCTCTCTCTCTCTCTCTCTCTCTCTCTCTCTCTCTCTGTGCGTGTGTGTGTATATATATATACGTGTGTGTGTGTTAATACGTATTACACACATAATAAACAAATAAATAACATCTGTCTATATGTGTATATATATATATATATATATATATATATAATTCTAGGTTAGATTGTATGCCGTTATATGAGAAAACCTTTGAACATTATTAAACAATGATTTTTCTTTGTGGTAAAATCAGATTGTTTAAAAAACGTGTGTGTAATTTCTATATTACCGGAATACTAAGATATATATATATATATGTGTGTGTGTGTGTGTGTGTGCGTGTGTGTGTGTGTGCGTGTGTGTGTGTGTGTGTGTGCGTGTGTGTGTTTATTACATTCGAAAAGCACAAGACTTTATTCAATTTACTAATTACTATTTTCGAAAATAAAAATCGATTGAATAACGGATTCATTTTGTTCACAAACAACCAATATTTGTATGCCACTCAAATTCAAATACAAACATTGGTTGTTCTTCTACGAACGAAACGGATCTTGAAGTCTACTGATTTGCTTTCTCTTTGTTTCCTATGTATTGCAAAATAGCTGGTAAGTTGAATAAAACCTTAGTCTTTCAAATATTTAGTTTTATATGCACTTTTATTACATGTTTACAACCACTATTACAATTGTAGTGCGTAAAATAGTATATATATGCAAGAGCATATATTGTCACACACTTATATATGCGCGTATACACACACACGTACGCATATATATATATATATATAATTATTTAGTATAATAATTATTAAATACACTACTGCTTAATCCTTTCAGGAATCTTCAGTGTAGGGTTTCACGATTAACACCGGTCTATATATTCGAACCCGGCAACAGAAGCAATTTCTGACTCCATTAGCAAGGGCCAAATCCATTCGGCCACCATTAACCACGAGAAATACAATTGGAATCTGTTAGAGTGATCTAATCATTATATGATGATCTGCGCGTACTAACGAATATATATATATATATATATATATATATATATATATATATATATATATATATATATATATTGTGTGATGAGACAAGTCATTGGTACTGTCGGTTTCAAGACGGATAGTTAGGACCATTTAAGATATCCATATACGCTCTTATATTTCGGATTTTCCTCTTAATTAAGCACTCTGCTGGATTTTTTTCCAAAAACACTAATCATATATATATATATATATATATATATATATATATATATATATATAGTCATCCACATACAGTACTATTTCGTAGCTCATCAGTGCAGCTAGACAGGGAAGTACCTCAATCCAGTATTGAAGCCCGACCGTCTGTACGAGAGTCAAGGCTCCTAATCACTAAGCTACCCGGCGGCTGCTGTTCTGCTCGTGAGTGTTTTGACATCGTCCGAAATACCTAAGCTCGATTTGTTTACACAAAGAACATCGCTTCATAAACTAATTGTAATTCGTGTGTCACTTCTCAATATGTTCAACTCAAGATGAGGAGCAGTATATTCATTTCCATGCAGTACTGTTTCGCTGTTTCACAGCTCATCAGTGCGGCTAGACAGGCAACTTCCTCAAGCCAGGATTGAAACCCGACAGCCTGTACGACAGTTAAGGCTCCTAACCATTACGCTAAACGGCGGTTGCTGTGTGAGTCGTGAATAAACGATGTTTTGACATCGTCCGAAATAACTAAGCTTGATTTGTTTACATAAAGAGCATCGCTTTATACGCTAATGGTAATTCGTGTATTACTTATTAAAAAGTTTGACTCATGTCCAGGTGACCTACATCTAAAATTTCAAGTGATTAACCCAAAAATTGCGAAGGAGTTTAGTAGAGTATGCAAAGGTCAACTCTTTCAACTCTGGCTTTTTGGCAGCGAAATGTTCGCCCAAACCTGATTTAAAAGCTTACTGCACGTCTGAATACCCTTTATCTGTGCCTAAATCTAAACATAGATTCCATGATCAAAGCTTCTTTCTTAGAACTGCACGCCTGTGGAATTCTCTTCCGTTTTCCTGCTTTCCAGCTATCTAAAATATGGTTGTCTTCAAGTCCAACGTGAACAAGTTTCTGATGAGCCGTTCCACTTAAGTTAACAAATTTACCGAACTTCCATTACTATCGATTACTATATTGTCCTTTTGACTACTCTACACTCTTTAACCCTTATCCTTGAGTGGCCTATCGGCCATGATAAGTGGTGACCCTATGTAAAAAAATATGTAAAATTTCAAATGTTTAGACTCAAAATTGGCTGAATAGTTTGCAAAGGTCAAATCTTTTTAATTTTGACTTTTTGACAGCCAAATTTGTCGTCTCACCGCGTTTTGGGCCTAGTAAGCCTCTGGCTGGCTTTGAGTAAGATTGAAACCGCTATCTTCAGATAGTGCTCACCAGGAACCTGTGGCGCAGTGGATAGAGACGTTGAATTTTTAATGTTGAAGTATTGTCTGACGATAGCGGTTTCAATCCTACCAAAGCCAGCCAGAGGCTTACTTGGCCAAAAACGTTGTGAGACGACAACAACTATGGAAGGCAGTAATTTCTGAGGATGCAGTTAGGAGATTCGGAGTTTCTATCTCGTCGCGGCTACCACCTGATGAAGGCTAGATGAAGAGTTGGCTGAAACGCCGTGAAACAACAACTAAAAAGATGAGGATAATAGTCCGCAATAAAAAAATGAATAAATAATACTCATCTCTATAATGAATTCCAGTTAAATAATATATAGATTAAGATACCTTCAAGTATTCAAATAATGTTCAGGATGTATTGATTTCGCGTTATCTACTAAAATATGTTCTAAATCATAGACGGGTAATTATGTTTTTGTTTTTTTTTTATGCTGCTAAACTTGGCTAGAATTTATAACGTGTATAAATTAGGCTGGATGGAAATGGCATTTGTAAATCAATGTAAGTGTAAGCTTAAGAATTAATAACTGGAGGATGTTGTAGTCGTTGTAGACTAATCTACCTATAAACTTTAAAATTATTAAATGTATATGAATGCTGGAGGATATGGTAGTCATCTTAAACTAATCTACCAATAAACTTCAGAAGTTTTAAATGTATATGAATGCTGGGGGGATATCGTAGTTCTTGTAAACTAACGTAGCTATAAACTTTAGAATTATTTAATGTATACAAAGGCTGGTGGCTGCGGTAGTCGTTGAAAACTAAGGTAGCTATAAACTGTAGAATTATTAAATGTATTTTAATGCTGGAGGATATGGTAGTCGTTGTAATCTAATCTACCTATAAACTTTAGAATTATTAAGTTATATGAATGTTTGGGGATATGGTAGTCCTTGTAAACTAATGTAGTTATAAACTTTAGAATTATTAAATGTATATGAATGCTGGAGGCTATGGTAGTCGTTGAAAACTAATGTAGCTATAAACTTTAGAATTATAAGGAGACTTATATTCTTTCAAAGAGCATTGTAACGTGTATATAACATTAATTTTGTTTAATGTTTTGTTTGGCTGAAAGAGTTGTTTTTACTACAGGATTTTGTCCTCTTAAATTTCTAATAGTAACGAATACGTTTTAGGTTATAATAATTTAAAACATAAGACATGATCTTCTGTACAGTATATTTTATCGTCATTTTCTTTCTAATCTGAAGTTAGCTTGATTTATTTACAATATTATATGTTCATATGTTCGTGTTGTTATGTTTAATATTTGTAGTAGAATTTGGTTAAGATTTTAATCATTCGTTTTATTTGTCTACTAGCGGGGGTACCCGGCGTTGCCCGAGTGTTTGTTTCCGGTACGGGGGGGGGAGTTTTAAAAAATGTTATGGTAGGTAAGTAGGAAGGATCAAACCCGGAGTCATGAGTAAAAGTAGGAAATAAAAAGTGTGAAAAAAAAAAAACATCTGCAACGTTAACAGTTCGGCCACCAAGAAAAGTCCATTCCAGTTGTTTAGGAAAAAAAAAACGACTACGGTAGGTCGGCGCGAACGTGAAAATATAATGTGAATTGTCCAGCACGCTAACCACTACGCCACAGAGCACTGCAGCTTAGTTTAGTGATTTTAAATAACTTCACATGAAAGAACTACAAAGCCAAACCGGTGTTCTCTTCTCAACTTTTCCTTGTGAACGATCCCCAAACGGTGTTAAGTGGTGGCATGGGGAGGAAGAATTTATTAGAGAGAAAATATTTTACCACTTCCATTGATCTTAACCGATTTTGGCCGTGACTTCTCAGCAGAAAAAGTATAGAAATCTAAGATTATCGAGGAATTTGAGAAATAATAAGCCTATAACACACCTCAGATATTTTTCTGCCGTTTGTGCATATTATATTTGCATGAAATATCTTGATTTTTAATCCTATTAATGTCAAAATCAGACGGGAAAAAATGAGTTCATTTTATTTATATAGAGAAGAGAAGAGATGAACGATATCGTTTATTAATATTTTTGGTGAAGGAGATTAGGTTTTCAATACTTTTTAAATTTATTCATTTATTTGCAATAGCTATTTTTTAGCGATGGCGACATTTGTTCTCGTAATTGAAGAGAGTAGACTTTCAGAAGGTCGTTTTATTTAAAGTCGAAGTCTGACACGTATTATAAGAGTTACCAATAGGAACATCAACGAATGGAATTTTATTATTTCCGTTTAGTTCTTCGGTGAATTTAACAACGACAGTTTATTGATAAAGGTGCTTTAGTTTTCGATAATTGTCATTATTACCAGTGAAAATAAAATATTGTACGAAAATAATGTTTTGTAATATTAGTACAAGATAGGTTTTCTAAGTTTGCCATAACGAATTACTTAACATTTAACCTATTCTGCCAATTTTAGTGTAAATGTTTTCCTTAAGATAAAAAAAAATGTAGTGGTGCAAATTAATATCTTTGTTATTATTTTTTATTGGGTTTAAATAAATAAAGAGACGAGTTATTGTATATTTTATCGATAATTATGTCAATTGTTTCTTTAAGAGCGGGCACCACTAATCAAGGCCCGAAAGCCACTCAAGGATAAGGGTTGATGAATATAAGGTGGTAGTTTAGTAATCAATAATGATGTAAATTAGGTAGAATTTGGATTATTTAAGGTGACGGCTCAACAAGAATTTGTTTACATTGGACATGAAGTCTACCATATTGAATCGGCTTGAAGGTAGACTAGTAGAAGTGTTCCACAGGCGAGTAATTCTATGAAATAATCGTTGTTCATTGGTTCAGCGTTTATATTTAGGCACAGATTTTTATTGTGGTTGTAACAAGTCAAGTGTTTTTTTTTTAAAGTTTAGGAAGGGGGTATAGATTGGAGCTCAGACAAGCGCTTGCAATAAAAATTACAATAAACCATAGACAGGCTCGCAAAGTCTCTTCTGTGGAGAAGAGGTTTTCGGGACTAGAAAAAGGCATTACTTACTTGGTTTCGACGCTGGTTTGGAGCTCTATCAATGTAGTATAGAGCGCGTCAAACAGTTCCTGCCCAGACAAAATACAATAATATTATGCCCTTTTCATTATGCTAATGACAGCTTATTCGCTATGTTTATTGCAACCCTTACACATTTCGCTCTCTATTATAGCCAGAGAAAACTTCAGATTTAGAAAACTCTTTAATTACTGTCTCATAAATATGGTTTAAGTTTAGTTAAAATCATATATACATATTTAAAGTTTGAAGGTGGTGTCTATTCTCATAGGACCCTTTGAGTGGGGGGTATGTAGAGATTTGATACAAAAAGGGTGCATGCTGATTCGGAACCATTTCCATTGTCTTCCCAGGAAAATCAAAATTTCCTCAAAATAGGACATATTTGAAGTTTAAGCATGGCTCCTAAAACTCTTTTCGGGGGCATTTATAAATTCAGGAAAACTTATTGTTATTCTCCATAAATATTGTAAATATAATTTACTTATCAAAATAAAATATGTTTGAAATTTGAAACAGGTCGTAGTATAATGTCCCCCTTATGAGTCCACTTAGATATTCTTGACCACGTCCATTGTTTTCCCCAGAAAGTTTAGAGATATGATTTACATTTTATTAAAATACGATATATTTAATGTTTAAAACCTGTTCTACCTTCATCCACATATTAGGGTGCACTTAAAGCTTCCGGACCACTTCCATTGTTTTCTTCAGACGAATTATAGATATGATTCATTTTTCATCCAAATAGAATATATTTAAATTTTGGATACTAGTGCATTTAAATGACCGCGCTGAAGCCGAAGTTTTACGGGTATTTTTCCGGAAGTCGAAGTTTCACGGGCGTTTTCCGGAAGCCGAAGTTTCACGGGCGTTATTCCTTATATATTTTTTCTATCCCGTCGGGCTCTTTGCCCAGATCAATGTGGCTCTTTATCCAGATTTCCTTGTCTTCCATCAGCTGTCTAAGATCTTCTAAATCACAGTTGTCGTCATGTGCAATTTGAGGGATGTACTTGGATCTAGGTCGTCCTCTGCTCATATGCCTGTGCCATGAAGTCCACAGTAATACATTTCTCACCAGCTCTTGCTAGCTTCTCTGGCAGTGACCGGCAAATCGTATACGTCGCTCCCTGATAGTAGTAAATGTGACAGGTGGGCTGCCATAAAGTTGCTGCTTCGTGGGATGATCTTGTCAAGATATATTTAATACTGTTCGTAGCATACGGGTGTATACACCGTCAAGCTTTCTTTACAATCTATTAATGAGTGTCCAAGTTGAAGCACCAGGACAGACTTTACCACTTTTAGAACTCTCTTTCATATAGAGAGATTTTTTGGTATTCATTTTATTTTTTGGCCATTGTTTAGAAAAGCATTCTTAACATGCGTGGGAGAGGGTGGTTTGTAAATGTCGTTAACCTTTACGAAAAACGACAACAACGGAGAAGAGAAAAGGTAGAGAAAGTGCTCGTCTGAGCTTCAATCTATGGTACCTCCTGGCCTGACTTCCACGAAAAACACTCGTCTAGTTGAAACCACTATCAATAATTTCTCCCACTCTTTATCCATGCAAAAATCTAAACGTAGATTTCTATGAACAAGTTCTTTCTTAGAACTGCACGCCTGTGGGACTCTGTTCCATTATCCTGTTTTCCAACTGACTAAAATATGGTTGTCTTCAAGACCAACATGAACAATATCTGCTGTGGCTCTAAACTCTAAGCTAAAGTTGACTCTCTAGATACAGGCATAGGCGTTTAATAAGGAGACCTAAGTTTGCCTAGTTACCAGGATCCTCTCTAGGCGCTGCTGACAAACTCCGACGCAAAAGTAAACCAATACGATCGGAGCCAGCGCCGCTGCAGGAGTTGCCAGAACGATGTAGTTTTTCGCCATACTCCTACCGTAATAAAAACCGGCTTTTTTGTCAGGCTTTACTCCATTGGCCTTTGCCTTTACCAAGGCATCCACACACAGCAGTGGACCTATTTGCCCAAAGCTGGTAAACAACTACCAGCATGAATGAAAAATTAAATTTTATCACGTATGAACTAATTTCGTCTTTGCTTATCTGTTGGCATGAACAACATACTTTTATCATAATTAAACCGCCCCCCCCAATTAAACACTTCATCAAATCTCCTCACTAACGTAATGTACTTGCAATAACCCTTATCCCTGAGTGGCTTCCGGGACTTGATAAGTGGTGATCACTGTGTAAAAAAAAAAAATGGTGAGATTGGAATCACATTGAATTTATCAATTCTCCAATACTATTACTACACTATCCCATTGATTACTGTACACACAATAACCCTTATCCCCGAGTGGCCCTTGGGCCTTGATAAGTGGTGAACACCATGTAAAAAAGTTCGATTATGTTAGTTTTATAATGTATTATATGCACTTTCTGATTTTTAATCAAACACACATACAGAATTGTAACTTTCCTTTATTATAATAGAATATAGTCGTATCTAAGCTAAAGTTTATGGTCTGAGTGTGCCGGGTTATTCTGGTATTGTGGGATCTATATAACGAACGGGTTGGTATGTTATTGGGTAGAACAAGCTTCATTTTTGGTTTGAAATTTTTTTATAGTTTTCTTTTTTATTCATGTTGGTGTTCTTTTTTCATTCGCGTTCTTTTCTGTTTCGTTTTTCGCACACTTGCATGGCCATTTCGTCTCGTCAAGCACCTGCCAAAATGGATCATGGGAAAATGCATCGGCAACACCATGGAAGTGGCGCGTGCTGGATCTGATCACACAAAGACGGTGATGTGATTTCCATGTCGTCTTTTTCAACAAACATCATGTGTAGATATACAACCCGTTTTTTATTATTATTTCTTACAAGCGAGAGGCGCGGCGCGCAAATGTTTAACTTTCTTTTCTTTGCACTCAGTTTTTTGACTCTCCCTTATATTTTCACTGTAATTTTTTTATATTTTCACTTTTTTTTTCTTTCGCTTTTATGTTTTATATACTTTCACTTTTTTTTCTTATTCCCACAAAGGTACATATAACAACTGCCCTAAAATAGTTTTTTATTGATTTTCAATCGCTTCTATTTATCAGTAATCTACTCTCTCTCCCCCGATTGCTCTCTTTTTCCTCTTTCTCTTGCGATATATATATATATATATATATATATATAAGATTGAGAAGAAAGTTCTTGCGGATTTTGACATTTTAGTTTCACTTGTATTTTAAATAGGTTTTTGTTATAATAACTTTACTTTATGTATTACTTTAAAGAGCGTTTTTCGCTGTATCGAATTGTTTAAATTACAATCCTTTTAAAACAATTATGTCTTCTTTTAAGAACGTTGAATACAAAATAGAAAACAAAATCGCACAATTATCTTATTTCAATTCAAGCTAGGACGAAAAGTTGCTGTAACTACTCGCGATATCAATGAAGACTTCGGTTGAGAAACAACTACTGAACGCACAGAACAGTGGTGGTTTAAGAAATTTCGTGGCGGCAAGGAGATGCTGGAAGATTTGGACGTAGAGGTTGACCATTGTTTGTTGAAAACAATCAATTTGATAGCCGTCGTCGAAGCCAATCCACGCACAACTGTTTGAGAACTTGCTACGTTATTAGAAATGCCGTATACGACGATTCCCAACCACTTGAGAGAAATTGGAAAGGCAGAAAAAACTTGATAAATGGGTGCCTCACGAATCGAACGACCACGAAGAGAAACGCCGCAACAAGAACGGCCAATTTCTCCACCGAGTTGTGACTTGCGATGAAAAGTTGATTCTTTACAATAACCAGCGACGCTCAGCTCAGTTGTTAAACGCCAACGAAGCTCCACGACATTTTCCGAAGCCAAAGTTGCGCCAAAAGAATGTCATGCTGACGGTTTGATGTTTATTTGCTACATATGTGCATACATGCTTATGCTGCAATTTCTTTAGAAAAACAGTGTTATCAAGCCGGATATTTTAAAATGAGACCAGATTTTAGTTGAGCATTAGTTTTTCTATTGTTATATAACAAAGGATGCGAAATCATAATAAAGAATTGGGAAAGCAGAAGCAAAGGGGGGCTGCTTAAAAAAGAGGTTAAGAAGTTAGGTGAATACAGACAGGGTGACTTTTAACTTGGGGGATATGTATTTTTTCTTGTATAAAATTTAATTAACTTATTTTTTATTTTCTCTTTTTACTACTTAACAACGAGATGTTTAAATTTTGAAATCGGTCAAAATTAAGCGTCAAATTCGGTACCAGAAATTTGGAGCAATAGTATCAGTCTTTTGATCGTGATCCACCAGCAATAATGCAGCCCGATCTATCATATATATGACCTTGCGTACTCACTTTCTTATCTCATATATATAACTAAATTGGAAGTATTCTCGAGGTCCAAATACCTTATATATTAAGTTTGAAGTCCGTAGACCAAGAGTAGTTTGGTATAGATATTTCGCACACACAGAGAAAAGGTCATATAAATATCTATCTATCTATCTATATATATATATATATATATATATACATACATACACATGAATACATATATATATATATATATATATATATATATATATATATATATATATATATATATATATATACATATAAATAAATGATTACATACACTTTTACTCTTATCATGATGTTAAAGTAAAAAGAGGTATTCTAATAGGATTTTTTTCTTAGGGCCCTGAGAATATGCAGTGAAGAATACATCGGGGAAGACTTTGAGTATATCGAACGTACATTCATGAACTTGCAATACCCTCAACATTTTTTGGCAAATACAAAAAGAAAAGAACTAAAAATTTACCATAACCGAAACCGAGACCATTCCCTAAATAGCCAGACACGCCACAGACAATTAACATTACCAACTAATAAAAACAACGACACAATCTATAAGAACCTAAATAAGACAGGCATTCAAATAACAAAACTAAACTCTTTAACAATTAGGGATCTAACACGTAAAATTATGACTAATACCAACATTAACACCAAAGCCGGAATATATTCGATACCCTGCCTTGATTGTGGAAGAATATACGTAGGAGAAACTCAACGTAATTTAAATAAAAGAATATATGAACACAAAAGAGATGTAAAAAACAACAATACACTCAACGCCATATTTTGTCACATCATGGAGAACGACCACCATTTTGATTTTAACAAAGCAACTTTCCTTAAACGCATACACGACAGATCCACACGACGTTTAATTGAGTCAGCTATAATCTCCCATTCCAGCAAAATAATTAAGCAAGAAAAGGTTTTTTCCACGTTGCTCCCTTTCTGTCGAAAATAATTATTAAAGAGAACAACTTAGACACCGGTTAAACGCGATAAAAAAAAAATCGTAATTTCACTTAATTTTATTATTTTTATTTTACTTATTTAATGTATTTTATTTTATCATTATCTATTTTTAGACTCCATTTTATCACCTCCTATTCTTATTTTTAAACAACATCTTTTAAGTTACTACGCTATTTTATCCCAATTCAATTATTTCTAATTTTAAAAAAAAAACTCTTTCTTAATCTCGTGTCATTTTATTTACTTAATCTATCACCGCTATATTTCCAAACACAATTTTTTTAATCTCTACGATATTTTAACTTTTAGACGTAATCCACTACACTAGTTTATTTATTTATTTTTTTCTCTCATAAAATGTATATATATATATATATATATATATATATATATATATATGTATATATATATATATATATATATATATATATATGTATGTATATATGACATCTAATTTACATAAGGAAAACACGTTGCTTTTCCCCATCATTATATATAGCCCCAATCCTCCGACTCTCTCGTCAATGACAATCCCTCTTGAAGAAGCCCGCATAAATCGGGCGAAACGTTGAGTATCCAGGTCCTTCTACCTCCATTTTATTTCATGTATATATATATATATATATATATATATATATATATATATAGAGAGAGAGAGAGAGAGAGAGAGACTCATATATGTATATATGTGTGTGTGTGTGTGTGTGTGTGTGTATGTGTGTGATGGATGATTATCAAATATTAAATATTTATTTATTAATATTATACATGAATGTGTGTTTTCTTTTAGATGCTATAGAATTCTTTAGGTTAACTATCAAGTTTAGTCTCGTGATACTATCAGCGTCCCCAAGTATTAAGAAGCATGGGGAATATATAACAATAGAAATGACAAATAGACAATAGATCGGAATTTGTTCCTTAACGCAGACAAAAGAGAGCTATGGTGAGGTTTTATATCAAGGTGTAGAAAGGATTTTAACATAAGGATCGAACAATATATGTAAACATATTTAGAGTCGGTTTGCAGACACGTTGGGGACTGACTGTGGTTTGCAAACTAGTGTTTAGCGAAGTTTTACGACAGTCCAGTTCTCGATTGTCTGGTTGACGACGATTAGTTGACGAGCGGTGGGCAAGTGAAATCTTGTTAATGGTGGTAGTTTGTGTGATTGACGACGACGAAGCAGTTGAACACTTGACGACAGGAGAGAGATAAACACAAATCGTAAGGCAGCTCGTGGCTCGAAGTAGATGGTAAGATGTTTTGATCAACCGATTAACAAATCTAGCCTTGAACGTAGATGTAGATGTGGACTTTAGCATTTATTGGGTTTGGTGTCATACCACGGCCACCGAGAGTAAGAAGAAGGCCTGTTAACTGAAAAATGTCTGCAGGCAATGTAGGTAAGATTTATCAGACTGTCAGTACTATATGAGGGCCATTTGAAAAAGAGCAATAAAACATTTTTAAAAAGAAAAAGGAACACAATTCGATTAATACTGAAACTGAACTTTATTCAATATAAAATATAAACATTATATATGTAAAATTAAGTAATTTTAAAGCAATATACAATTTAATACTGATAAAACTGAATTATGAATTTAGGGAACAAACAAATTTAGGGAAACATTAAACAAATATTTTTTGGCCTTTGTGTAGTATCTGTTTTGATGCTACACTTTACCTTTTCTGTCTTCGGTCGGTGGAGGAGAAATCTTTCATGACTGAGATTATTTTTGTTCCTATCCAGAGTGCTCGTTATTGGGAAGCTGGATTTTCTCCACAAGATTATATGTTGAAATATTTAAATAACTATTTAAATACAGAAATTATATTTAAAGTTTTGGTTTTCTGTTCTTCCATGTCCATTTTTCCCCATGTTTTTCATCAAAAGGTGTAGCGTATTAGTTTTCTCACAAGCCATTATAAATGATTGCTCACTGTCAGTAACCTGTGGTGTTCCCTGGAGACCAAGTGACAAATCTCCCCAAATTTCCAGTGTTCTCCACCTTTTGACCACTTGTGCAGATGATTGCATGTTATCACAACAGCCGTTGTCACTGATTTCTCGTTGGCATCGGCCATTGGTGTTTCCTGGGGTTTGGGTACAAAATGCCTCCCCAAGGTACCAGATTTGAACTGCACACTTCCAGTGGAGATTTGGTCAGTAATCTCTCACCTCGGTCTTTTCATCCTCCCTGACCCTTCACAACTGTTTGGTGTGGTGTGGCGCCAGTTGATGTCATCTGCACCAGTATTTTTTTTATTATTATTACTATTATTATAATGATAATAATAAGGGTGCTTGTGCAGTGTATGCACGTGTATTTTAAATATTATTTTCAAATTAAATCAAATTTTAGGTTTGTATTACTGTACACATAGATTCGAAAAAGTTGTGAAAAAAACAAATATATAACAAATAAATGTTCTCAAAGGCAAGATAAGTTACTCTTCTACCTATCTGGGAAGATCTTTAGTGGTTTTACTCACTTTAAAACGTGTAATCGCTTCGAAAATCATACAATGTTTATCAATATATTTTAAAAAGAAAAATGTCGGCTTGTTTGTAACTTATCTTGCCGTTGATAACATTTATTTGTGATATATTTGTTTTTGACAACTTTTTCGCATCTATGTTTACAGTAAAATAAAACTCGTTATGTAAATTATTTACAGTTAAAATGTTATAAAAAACAAAAAATTGAAGTTTTAAATATATTTCAAAATTGCTAAAATAATGATAATTCACCAATCGTAAAAAAAAAGAAAAAAAACTGCCATGAAAAATGTTTACTTAAAAAATATTTAAAAATACTCAGTGAAAAAGTTTTATTTATTATTAAAAGAACGGACTGAAAAATATTATATAAAAATTGGGGTTTGTATTACTGTACACATAGATTCGAAAAAGTTGTCAAAAAACAAATATATAACAAATAAATGTTATCAAAGGCAAGATAAGTAACTTTTCTACCTAACTGGATGTGTTTTCAGTGTTTTTATTTATTGTAACATATTTATTCAGCTTGAAAAACATACTGTGCTTACCGATGTATTGGAAAATTCAAAATGGCGGTCGACTCTCTCTTTAACACGGTAAGTTTAGAAAAAGGTGCTATAAATATAAAACTAGACAAAATACTGTAAGGAACTCGCTCAATATATATTACCGTGATATAGGTGTACATATATCCGGTGGCTTTTTAATAGTATTTTGTCTAGTTTATCATTTATAACACCTTTTCCCGAACTTACCGTGTTAAAGTGAGAGTCGGCCGCCATTTTGAATTTTCCAATACATCAGTAAACAATGTATGTTTTTCGAGCTGAATAAACATGTTACATTGAATAAAAACACGAAAAATATATCCAGTTTTGTAGAAAAGTAACTTATCTTGCTTTTGATAACATTTATTTGTTATATATTTGTTTTTTGACAACTTTTTCGAATCTATGTGTACAGTAATACAAACCTAAAAATTGTTTATTTTGCAGTAAAAAAATAGATAAATAAAATGAAATATTCGACTTTCTCCAATAAAAATAAAAGTTCAAACACGAATTCACTTACGATATTTTGATTAAAACTATCCCAAATGTGCAATTATAATAATTATTTTCCGAATGGAGAATTATTCTTTTTCTTTAGAACATACATGGACAATCGGTAACACATATTGGTAGCCATATTTTTATGCCTGTTAGCATGACCACGTGGTTGAATACCGGAAGCTGTCTATACCTACAACTTAATTAGGAAGTGACGTTACGCTGTCATATGCATCGACCTTCTTTCTTGGTAGCCACGGTCATACCCACACTCAGAGTGTAAAGAATACATGCAGAAAACATCAAAATTTGTGATTTCCTTTGCAATTGTGTTTTATTTGAGTTTTTATACTCGTATACCCGTGTGCACTCGGTGACAACCGCCAATGCCTAAGAGACGTCGACACGATCAGAACCAGAACCAGAGAAAGTGATATATCTACACACAGAACGTTGGGACAGCGAGTTGGCGATCGGTGGGGGAGAGGGCATGCGGTGTCACCCAATAAGTGTTAAATTTTCTACTTAATTTATAGCCAACATTCAATCTTGGGTTACTAGAGTCAATTATCGGTTACTTTCATAAAATAATTCAAATGAATTTGAAAGTTAAGAAAGAATATTATTTTTTGTAGATTTTCTTTGTTTGATAAGACAAAAATAAAATAAATAGCGTTTAAGCATTTAAGTTTTTTTTTTTATCTTTAAGATTAAAAAGATAATTAAATAAAAGAAAATCCGTTATGATTTGTTAAAGCAAGTTGCCGGTTTACAACTGACTGAATGAAACGCAGAGTAAGAAGTAGTTTTTTAATAATATACCATCGCTAAAACAGTTTGTTAATTTTTTAACATATATTTGAAACGTAAGTTTTAACTCATTTTTGAACGCAAAATTTGAAATATGTAAAATTATTTCGGCCAACAACTTATTTACACACGGAAAACGTCGTATAAATGACTAAGTAATTTTTATTATCCTCTACTAGATCTTATATTAGTCCACACGTGATGACTCATTATTTTTTAATCAATAACTTCTCGATTCACAGAAATATTGCATTGTTTCTCTACTAAACTCTTTGTCCTTTATTTTTAACGTAGAATGCATCTATATCAATCTCGTCTCACAAAATGTGACGAGTAAACGAAGTGCCTTTTTTCGCTTATATACAAACTTTCTATCAATAATTTTTATTATAATATCAGCTTCCTGGTGTAAATACACTTAACATCGATGTATTTACTTTTTCTTTTGCTTTGAAAAACGCGTTCGTGTACTGAAAACCAAGAATACAAACAATATATTTTCTAAAAGAGAACCAAACCAAAAACCATGAATAAATATTAGAAGATATAAAATCTTGAAGCATAAAAACTTGAACGAAAATGACCCGATTTGTCTTTAAATAACCGGAAAAATGTGATATGCCGTAAAACAAAAAACAAATACGGTGAACAAATATGTGAAGATATAGAAATACTTGAATCTTTTTACGAAAAATGACCAGATTTGACATAAAATACTCCGAAATAGCTTGACATAGCAGCCAAAACAACCGAACAATGATATAATAGTATTATTATCAATATTAATTGATACTATTGAAAAGGTTTTAAAACTTATTTACTTATGAAAAGCACTAAGATATTTCTGCCACATCGGTGACGGGCGGGATACTTTTTCCGATCTTAGTAGTATATAAAGATATACAAAATATAAATAATATAAATATTATTTAGATTTAAAAATTCCAAAGCAAACTTATTTGCACAGTTCCCTTTGGGTCCTATTTATTACTTTCCAGCTGGCTTACATAATTCACCCAGGGTGTGCTTTCAATATTAATGTTTGTTTGTTTGTTTTAAATTATTTGATCGTCTCACACAATCCTCATTTTTTTTTTCTTTCTCATGTCATTATGATTGTGTGACTAGTTAAAGCCGATTGTGTGATTATTCGGATCCTTTTTTGATAGCTTTTCTTCCCAACAAAGACATCAACGTACATAAAATTCACACGCTTAAATGACTGACCCGAAAAGACTTGTCCTCAAACTACCGCCATTAACAAGATGTCCTTTGTTCACCATTCTTCTGTATCAACGTTTCAATTCACGCCGTTAAATTACTTTATTTTTCCCCCTTTTTACCATTAAAAAAATTGATACGCTTTTTCGTTGCTTTTTTTTTCTTACATTTTTCAATAAACAATTATATTTATAATGTTTATCTCGACGAAGCTAATAAATATCTTTATTGATATCCTGATTATAAAATAAAATGTTTAGATTAACTCTATAAAGTTGAACGTAGTTTGGGCTTTTTTTCTTTTTCCTCTTTGCCATACAGACTTATCTTCATGATATCAACATCTCATCTGATCACATTAAAGTGTCATTAAACACGCGTAAGTTGTACCATAAGTCGGTCATAATTCTATATAAGAGTCAGCTACGTTCTGAGATAATTTTGCCACATTTGTGCCAGTCGGGGTACTATTTTTTACGTTAGCAGGATATTAAAATTTACTTTACATTCTATTGCAATGTTTTATTTTGTTATTTTTACTGTCCCTTTCTAACAGAAGGGATGCTGATAGTCTTTCTCTGTCCTATTTTTATTGATTATGGAATTTCTATGAACGTTGTTTATTTCCAGAAACTACCCATTTGTTTAACATATAAGCAATATAGGCAAAACTCGACTAAACTTTAATCCATGGTTGTCTGTCAAGTAAAGGATTCAGCTCTTCACAAGTGAATCCTTGTCACTGATTATTTGACTAAGATGGGCATCAGACATCTTTTTGGTCCGGGCCTTGCTTGCTGTGATTTTGGTTATTCCCTAAGCTCAAGGAAAACCTTAGAGGCTGCCGTTATGAGACAATAAAAGAAATAAAAGAGGTTGCGATGTGTGTCATTTACACGCTCACATAAGTGGACTTCCACGCGGCCTTCCAGAAGTTGTTGAAACGGTACAACAATTTTATTGCTGCTGGAGGGGATTACTTGAAAGGGGTACTACAGTTTTACATGTGTACTATCAATGTAAATTCCAATACGAAAAATATCTGGAAACTTATTAAATAC